>NC_083444.1:13870684-14041754 GCF_020745735.1 Hemiscyllium ocellatum
AAACAATAATATCCTATGAGTTTCCCTGATTACTTGTTGTACCTGCAATATTAACCGTCTTGTAATTCATGCACTCGTAACCCAGATCCTCTGCACCTCAGAGCTCTACTCTGAGGTAATGCGGTGGCTCGGTGGTTAGCACTGTTGCCTCGCAGTGCCAGGGACTCTGGATTAATTCCAACTCTCTGCGTACCATCTGTGTGCAGTTTGCATATTCTCCCCGTGTCTGCGTGTGTTTCCTCTGGGTGCTCCGGTTTCCTCTCACAGTCCAAAGATGTGCAGATTCGGGTGGATTGGCCATGGTAAATTGCTCCATTGTGTCTAGGTGGATTAGCCATGGGAAAGGCAGGGAGGGATACAGAGTTCGAGTAGGCGGGTGGGTACAGATGGGATTCTCTTCAGAGGGTCGGTGTGGACTCAGTAGGCTGAATGGCCTGATTCCACACAGTAGGGATTCCACACACCGTAAGCATTATATTTATTACATTCCAATCTAATGGAACTGGGTCCGAATCAATGGAATGTTGGTAAATGAGAGCCAATGTGCCAAATACCTCACATCTATTTGATCCAAAGGATGGCGTCCATCTGGATCCTGGGGATTTTCAGTCCACAATTCCAAATATCTTTATTGGAAATATCTTTAATTCCTCTCTACATGACATTTCCTGATTTGTGACTATTTCTGGGTCGAACGTTTCTCCCTAAAATGAAGACCAGCATTTACATACCACATTCTCTACGCTCCTGTTAAATCTGCTTTCCCTCCACAAATGCTGCCAGACCTGCTGAGTTCTTCCACCAAATGTTGCTTTTGCTGAAGGCAAAATGATCGTCCAATTCCCTTCCCACCTCCTTCTTTCCCCAGCCTCACTTTTTGATGCATCAACATTCACTTTCTTGATTCTGGATTAGTGGTGCTGGAAGAGCACAGCAGTTCAGGCAGCATCCAAAGTGCAGCAAAATCGACGTTTCGGGCAAAAGCCCTTCATATTCCTGATGAAGGGCTTTTGGCCGAAACGTCGATTTCGCTGCACTTTGGATGCTGCCTGAACTGCTGTGCTCTTCCAGCACCACTAATCCAGAATCTGGTTTCCAGCATCTGCAGTCATTGTTTTTACCTCGTTCACCTTCTTGACTCCTTTCTTTTTTAACCATCTATAGATGCACTTGCGAAAAAAAATGAGTGGTGAAGGTACGGCTGTGCCAAGTGTTTCACAAATTATTCCCTGAGAGGCTGGTTAAAAACTGAAGCTATTGTAATAAATTGCAGAAGGCCACCATGGAGAAACACTGTATTCGGGCAGAAATGTGATATGATCATAAATCACTGTAACTGGCAGACAGCAGAGTGGAAGCCATGTTGTTTTTATTGCAAGGCTCAGCATTTTATTCTTGTTTTATATATATTTATATTCGAATGCATTTGGCATTCAATACCGAGAAAAAATGTCACCATTTTCTTTGAAACAATTTTGGATTTGGCAGAGATAGTGAGGTTGATACCAGCCAACAGCATTGGGGCCCAGGCAGGCCATTATTAATATTAGTAGGAAATAGCAGAAAGTGGAGGATGGAATTGAACAGTCTTAACGATTGAGTGATGGAGTCTGGCGTAATAGGCCAAGGAGAGGGAACATCGATCGAACTACAGAGTAGATACTGCTGTCACAGGGAATTTGAAATATAACCTCAGTAGGTCTGGTAGCATCTGTGATGAGAGAGCCAGAAACCAACTCTCCCACACCAGTCTTTGAGCCATCAATGGCTCTCCCTAATCTGATTGGCCCTGTGCCAATTAACTCTTGGCATCGATATTAATCCAGATGTCTGAGGTTTCAGCTTCTTTATTCGACACTGAGCTCCTGACAGTGACCAGGTTGAACCTTGTTTCTTGCCTGGTATATGTTGCTTGTGTGGGATATAGGAAATTTATGTTTCTTCTGCAAATTCTAAATTCATTAAAACTCAGTGTGCAATTGTTTCAGCCAGGAGCTGAGTCAACAAAAGTGTGAACTCTGTGGTGGAAATGCTAATTGGTTTGCTAAGAATGTAACAAATGGTCACCCCATTTAGAAGGGCTTCGTGATAAGATGCTGTGAAGACAGCCAGTTAAACTCAATATGCCTGTACAAACAATAGGTATAAACATCTGTTTCCCACTTTTACACAGGAACAAACCCATTTTGATGGGCTTAGTGACAGGATGCTGTGAAAAGGCAGGAAGAAGGGCAAATAGCCTGAAATCAGGAATGAGCATGTTTTTCACAGACAAGACCGGATAAGACACGAGATAAGCAGGAGGGTCTCAGGGAAGTAAAGGTTGCAAACAGGGGGGATACAATGAAATAAGAAAAAAACATATAGGAACCAAATTATATAAATATCGAGTATTTGTTGAATTCAGCGTGTATTGTCCCTGCTTTGTGGACATCACAGCCACTTGCAAGTGTGAAATAAAGAGCTCTGCTGATTCAGATCTTGTCTCGGACTGAAATTATTGCAGTGTGTGAGCTTTGTTTCTCACACTTGTACCTACGTGGATCCTGCCGATCCCATTGCAGACTTGTCTTTAGCCCTGACCATAGACCCTGACCCCCAGCATGGGAAGGCAACACAGCCTCCTGGACTCACGTTCAGTGACGATCCCTGTGAGACCCCGACTACAATTCCAGTGCTCTCAGTTTCTCCCACTCGATTGGCTTCCGGTTCCTCTGGTGTTACAGTCGTTACTCTTGCCAAAGACTGAGCCTCCTGTTCTGTGGCAGTCTGTGTCCCTGTCCATACCTCACCCGTAATCATACTCTCCTGTCTCTGAGCACTGACCAAAATCAGACAATCCAACCCTCCAAGTTGCAACGGCCTCTTGGTGCAAATTATCCAACGACTCTTCCTCCCAAGACAGGGCAGTGTCTATATGTCACCCTCCAGCCCATGTGCTGCAGCCGTGACAGATGGTTCATGCTGCTGGCCTTAATGTGTTCCAATTAACTGGTTCTTTTTCTCAAATTCAATACATTGAATCATGGAGTCCGACAGCACAGAGACAGGGCCTTTGTCCCAAACTGGTCCGTGCCAATCAAAATGTTTATCCCCTCTAACCCCACTACCCTGCACTTGGCTCATATTCTTCTCAACTAAACTGAACATGCACAGACACTCCTACACACACACAAACACACACACACACCTATGTACACACACACAGTTGTACACAAACACACGCGCACTCACACACAAACACTGCTACACACAGACACTCCTACACACACACATGCACTCACGTACTCTGACACACACACACACTCCTACACACAAATACACGCAGGCACGCTCTCCTACACACACACACTCACACATGCACTCTCTCACAGACTTGTATCCCTTTACACTCACCGACACACATATACACTCTCTCTCACGCACTCACATCCCCCTCCCCCCGCCCCCCGCCCCATCAGTTCAACACCGGCATCTCCAAACCATCCTTTCCTATCCATGTATTTGTGTAAATGCCTTTCAAATGTTGTTAACATACCTGCCTCAGCACTTCTTTTTAAAATTAGATTCCCTTCAGCGTGCAAATAGGCCCTTCGGCCCGACAAGTCCATGCTGACCATCCGAAGAGTAACCCACCCAGACCCATCTCCCTCTGACTAACGCACCTATCACGATGGGCAACTTAGCATGGCCAATTCACCTGACTTGCACATCTTTGGACTGTGAGAGGAAGCTCATGCAGACACGGGGAGAATGTGCAAACTCCACGCAGACAGTCGCTCAAGTAGGGAATTGAGCCCAGTCCCTGGCGCTCTCAGACAGCAGTGCTAACCACTGAGCCACTGTGCAGCCCCACTCTGCTGGCAGCTCATTCTATATACGTACCACGTTCTGTTTAAAAAAAGTTATCCCTCAGGTTCCCTTTTATTCTTTCCCCACTAACCTTTTATTGATGCCCTCTCGCCCTCAATTGCCCAACTCGATGTAAATGAGACTGTGTGCATTGACCCAATCCATGCTGATCATGATCTTATACATCTGTACAAGTTCACCCCCACCACACCAGTCTGCAATGCTTTAAAGAATAAAGGTTTAGCCTGTCCAAACTCTCCTGAAAACTC
Organism: Hemiscyllium ocellatum; assembly: GCF_020745735.1. Taxonomy (NCBI): domain Eukaryota; kingdom Metazoa; phylum Chordata; class Chondrichthyes; order Orectolobiformes; family Hemiscylliidae; genus Hemiscyllium; species Hemiscyllium ocellatum. The sequence goes on from NC_083444.1 coordinate 13,874,806, forward strand.
AGACTGTTGAGTCCAGGCAACATCCTTGTAAATTTCTTCTGCACTCTTTCGAGTTTAATAACATCCTTCCAATAGCAAGGTGAGCAAAACTAAACACAACACTCCAAGTGTGGCCTCACCAACTTCCTGTATAACTGCAACATAACTTCCGAAACTCTATACTCAGTGCCCTGACTGCTGAAGGCCAGTGTGCCAAAAGCCTTCTTCCCTGCCCTGTCTAACTAGGACTCCACTTAGGGAGAACTGTGCACCTCAACTCCAAGGTACCACTCTCCCACTACACTCCAAAAGGCCCTACCATCCACTATGAAACTCCCATGATTTGACGTTCCAAAAGGCAAGATCTCATAGTTATCAATATTAAACTCCATTTGCCATTTCTCAGCCCACCTCCCCAGCTGATCAAGGCCCTACTGCAATTTCCGATAACCTTCCTCATTGTCCATGAATCTGCCTATTTTCGTGTCATCAGTAAACTTACTAATCATGCCCTTGGACATTCTCATCCAAAACATTGATATCAATAACAAACAGCAATGGGCCCAGCTCCGACCCCTGAGGCAATCCAGTCTGACAAGCATCCTTCCACTCTTACTCTCTGCTTCCTGCCATCAAGCCAATTGTGTATCCAGCTACCCCGGATACGATTCGATCTAATCTTCCAGAGCACCCTCCCTTGTGGTACCTTATCAAAGGTCTTCCTGAAATCCATATGGACTACGTCTTCTGCACTGCCCTTGTCAACTTTCCTGGTCACTGCATCAAAGAACTCTAACAAATCTGTGAGGCACGGTCTCCCATTCACAAAGCCGTGCTCACTACTCCAAATCAAACCCTGATTTTGCAAATGCATGTATTTCTTATCTCTCAGAGTCTTCACAAGTAACTTACCCACCACAGATGTTAGATTTGCTGGTTGGTAGCTCACGTGTTCATCTTTTCAGATATTCTTGAATAATGGCACAATATTCGCTACCCTCCAGTTTTCAAGGACCTCACCCGTAGCTAACGATGATGCAAAAATATCAGCCACGGATCCTGCAGTTTCTTCTCTCGCCTCTCGCAGTGTTTATATATATATTTGTCAGGACCAGGAGATTTATCCACCTTCTCCAGTAAATTCCTATATGCTCCATGTACCTCCAGGGGTTCTCGAGATCCCAGCTGCCTGTATCTGAGCCATGCCAACATTTTTCCAGGTGAAAGCCTCAATATCTCTTGTCATCCAGGATTCCCTATTCCTGCCACCCAATCCTTTCACCCTCACAGGAACATACACACCTTGTACTCCAGCAATCTCCCTTTTAAAGGCCTCCCACTTGCCGGAGTTTCCTGAACCTGCAAACAAACTGCTCCAACCAACCCCTGTAAGCTCTTGTCTAATTCCATCAAACTTCACCTTCGCCCAATTCAGAACTTGAACCCGTGGATCAGTTTGGTCCCTCTGCATAACTATTGTGAAATGAATAGAACCATGGCCACTGCTCACAAAGTGTTCCCCCACTGTTCTATGCTCTGTGTCCCCTCTGTGACCTGTCCTGCCCCATTTCCCAAAAGGAGATCGAGGTTTGTCCCTTCCTGAGTAGAACCCACGATATACTGCTTGGGGAAACCTTCCTGAATATACTTCACAAATTCCTCCCCATCTCAGCCCTTAACGCTATGGCATTCCCAGTCTATGATGGAAAATTAAAATCTACGTCAGCCCTATTGCTCCTGCAAGTCTCCCCAGTCTCCCTGCATATTTGTTCCTTCAATTCCCGTTGACTGTTTAGGGTCCTATAGTGCAACCCCAATAATATCACCATCCCCTTCTGATTTCTCGGCTCCACCCACAAGGCCTCACTGGATGACCCTTCAGTTATTTCATCTCTGATTACTGCTGTGATACTCGGTTTAATCAAAAATGTATCTTCCCTCGCCTTCATCCACCCTCTCTGTCCCACCTGAAGCTCCTGTACCCTGGTACGTTAATCTGCCAGTCCTGCCCCTCCCTTAGCCATGTTTCTGTAACGGGTACAATCTACCAGCCTCACGTACCTATCCACTCTCTGAGTTCATCAGCCTTCCCGGTCAGCCCTCTTGCATGGAAGTAGATGCAATTTAATCCAATAGGTATTCCTCGCTCCCTGTCATGTTCCAGTCTGACCTGTCTTCAAATTCCTCTTTCTGATTACTGTATCTCTTTGAGTCTCACATTTGCCTCCCTGAATTCTGCTTTCTCCCACAGATGCTCTAGACCTGCTGCGCTTCTTCTGATTTCATTACGTAAATGAAGCCAGGTTGATGGAGAATTTTGAATAGGGAGGTCAGTGATGGATTTGGATGGTCAGTGACAGTAAGGGGGAGGTCAGTGATGTATCTGATGGACAGTGACAGTAAGGGGGAGGAAAGTGATGTATTTGGATGGACAGTGAGAGTAAGGGGGATGTCAGTGATGGATTTGGATGGACAGTGACAGTAAGGGGGAGGTCAGGGATGTATCTGATGGAGAGTAACATTAAGGGAGAAGTCAGTGTTGTTCACTGTCCAACGTCCCGATTGTTGGAGGTCCATCTTGTTCACTGAGACCCCTTCCCTCAGGAAAGGCAGTATGCTGTCCTTACTTGGACCTTCATATGACTCCAGATCCTGGAAAATTGGGAATGGGGAATAAATGCTGACCTCGCAGTAATGTACACATTCAGTATGTGAGAAGAATCAGTGAGTGAAATGTTCTTGTTTAAAGTGGGCAGCTCCTACCCGAGAGGACAGAAGGACAGCTCGGAGACATATTTTCACACTTGGAATGAACTGTCTCGATGCAGCATCAGTTGAAATAATTGTCAAAAATCACACAACACCAGGTTCCAGTCCAACAGGTTGAACGTGTCAACCCCAGTCCCACACCAGCACCGTCACATCATGAAATAGGGTGTGATCTCAGGATGGGGCTCATGGTGTTTGAGTGCATAGTGTTATTACTGGTAGATTCCAGATTCTGCTTTTGTTATTTCATTATCACGTAACCCCCCCTCTGTAATCAGGATTACACTTGTTATTGTAATGGGTTTGTTCATTTCCAGAAATGTGTAAAACAGCAACAAAGCCGAGCAATGCTGTCACCTCGATCTCCCCAAGGAGCTCCCACACAGTATAAGGCAGCGTCTCTGGGAATGCATCAGCTCAGAGTCTCAAACAAGGAGCTTGTGAGCTGCCTGAAGGGACAGATCACCTCACACAGAAAAATGCATCGAGCAATTGATCATGTGCAGAAAGTGTTCTACACCATCCTTGCTTTTACTGGCATCCCAGGTATGGCGCTATGACAATTGAACTTGTTTTAATTTGCTGCTGATCTGCTCTCTGGTTTTACCGTTTGAACAATAACGTCTCCAGCTCACTGACTGGTCACCCTTATCCAGGCACCGGGACAGTGACAGCAATTCACTGAGCAGCATTCTCGGTACAATCCTACACTGACAGAGACTCCCAACCTCACTGCTGCTGCAGCATTTTCTGTTCTCAGTGTTGTGTCATCTGTTCCAGTTTGATATGGCTTCAAGGTATGAGGAGAGATCAGGCAGGTTAGTTCTGAAGAAGGGTCACTCGACCCGAACTCTGTGCTCTCTCCCACAGATGCTCTAGACCTGCTGCGCTTCTTCTGATTTCATTCCGTAAATGAAGCCAGGTTGATGGAGAATTTTGAAGGTTAAGGGATGATCTGAGTGAAGTCCAACAAAATATTAAAAGGAAAACATGAACTATTTCTACTGGTTGCAGATTTAGAACAAAGGATCATAGTCTGTGAATGGGGCTGAGAGCGTTCAGGAGAGATGTCAGAAAGCTCTTCTGTGCACAGAGGGTGGGAAAGGTTTGGAACTCTCTTACACACACACAGTCATGGATGCTGCATCAGTTGGGAATTTTCAATCTCAGATTGTTCTTTTTTTTGGCAAAGCAAAGGAATTGAAGAATTTGTGCCTTGTTCTGATTTGTAAAGCTTCATCTACCATCGCTTCCCGAAATTCTCTCCTCACACTCTTTGGCCAGGAGATTGACATTTTGACAGATTGCCCTCCTGGTCCCTACACATTGAGATGTTGGTGGGTAGATTTACAGTGTAAATATTACAGTAAACCTAAACCTCCCGCATTGTCATTAAGGGAGTCCTGCATGCTCTGCTGTACTGCCCTTGTTTAAGATACATGGTGTAGTTGTGTTTGAAATCTCACACAGGTTCTGGTGACCTGTTTTATAATCCTGCCATGGCTCCGATCCGGATTAGGTCCAATGACAGGATCAGGAAATAACTGTTTCTCTGGAGAAGGGAAGAGTTTGGATTATTGACAGTCCAATTGCTAGTCCTATAACTGAATTGGGATTGAGGATTCTAATGGGGTTCTGTACCTTACCATGCAACCAAAGAAAATCATAGACTTCCTTCTGGTCTCCTAGGAGGAGTTATGCACTCAATATCTGTCTAAACTCTAGAATCTCGATACTGACTGGGCAGGAGGACAAACTCGAGTGAATGTTTAATTCTGATACTCAAACTCAATTACACCCAACCACTCCCAGTCACACAGTGGATTGGAATTTGTTGGTAAAACCTTGTTGTTGCTCTCTGGAATGGGTAGGGCATATTTGTGATCAATAATTTGTTGTTTCTTTTCCCCTTTGTCTTCCACAGTAAATTTTCTAGCAGTTACAGTCCTTTCCAGGCAAAACTGTGGTGTTTCCCCTTGCATTACCCGTTACCTGGTGTTTATGGCAGCTGCCGATCTGATGGTCATTATTACTGAGGTTATACTGAGGAGATTACCTTTCTATTATTACCCGCAGTCTTTCCTGGACATCACTCCTGTGTGCAGTGTTATTGGGGCACTGTCTCGTATTGCCAGGGACTGCTCTGTCTGGTTCACCGTCACTTTCTCCTTTGACCGATTTGTGACCATTTGTTGTCAGAAGCTGAGAACAAAATATTGCACTGAGAAAGCTGCGACTGTGGTTCTGGCAACAACCTGCACCCTGTTCTGTCTGAAAAACATCCCCTTCTATTTTGAATATGAGCCTGTGAGGATAATCAAAAATGTGCCATTCTACTGTATAACAAAGCTAAGCTACTTCACTGAGACTTGGTGGGTGGTATTAGATTGGCTCGATACAGTTTTAACCCCTTTACTGCCATTCGCTTTAATTCTGTTGCTCAATGCTCTGACAGTCAGACATATTTTAGTGACCAGTCGAGTCCGAAAGAGACTGAAGGGTGAGAGCAAAGGAGAGAATCACAGAGACCCAGAGATGGAGAGCAGAAGGAAGGCTGTGATTTTGCTCTTCACCATCTCTGGGAGCTTCATCCTCCTGTGGTTAACTATTGTTGTGTTTTTCTTATATTATATCATTCAAGGAATCAATCCTGTTGGTTACTCGCCTTTTCTAAATCACTTCAGTGATGTTGGTGTCATGCTGCGGAACCTAAGCTGTTGCACAAACACATTTATTTATGCAGCAACTTTGTCTCAGTTCAGAGCGAAGATCAGTAACGCAGTAAAATACCTGGTTACACGGATTCCTTGTGTTGTGAATAAATAAAACTCCTCAGTGAAGCCCACAGGAGGGTCCGACTGTTTCCAAACCATGAAATGATTTTGTTTTATTCACTTGTGGGATGTGGGTCTGACTGACTGAGTCTGTAGTTTTTTTCCTGGTGGCAGAAACCAGAACAAAGCAGCTGCTGAGTTGGCACCACATCCACAAACACCCCGTCTCTCCACCACTGTTTCTCAGCAGCAGCAGTGTGAACCACCTACAAGATGCATTGCAGAAGTTCACCAAAGGTCCTCAGACAGCATCTTCCTAACCCACAAACTCTACCATCCAGGACAAGAGCAGCAGATAGATGAGAACAGAAATCCCTGCACATTCACCTCAAAGCCACTCACCATCCTGACTTGGAAATATATCACCGTCCCTTCACTGGGTCAGAATCCTGGAGCTCCCTCCCTAACAGCATTGTGGGTCTACCTACACCACACGGACTGCAGTGGTTCAACAAGGCAGCTCACCCCCACACATTATGGAGGAGCAACTGGGAACAGCAGCGTTCCCAGCCAGGTCTGGACCAGCGATGCTCACGTCTCGCGAGTGAATAAGACAAAGTGCATGCAGGTAAATGCAGAAACAGCAGTGACTCTGATCAGCACACCACCGTCTTCACTGGGGATGTTGGGGATGGGCCAGAAATGCTATTTTAGTCAGAGATCCCCCACATCTCATGTACAAAGTAACAATGGTTGATATTGACAATAGAATGTAGGATTAGGAACATCATCAAAAAATTGAAATTGAGCATCAGGTAAATCAGAGTGTCAAAGAATAGATTATGATAATAGATTGGCAGCTGATGTAAAACTTTGGTCACTATGCACATTGGGTAATGGGAATAAGACAAGGACAAATTCTGTCCCAAAATTGCAAATGTAGATCGTACACACCGAGCTGAGGTAATAAATGAGAAATTAAGATTTGTTTTATGGGTGATGAATAAGATGGGAGAAAGTGAGGACTGCAGATGCTGGAGATCAGAGCTGAAAATGTCTTGCTGGAAAAACGCAGCAGGTCAGGCAGCATCCAAGGAGCAGGAGAATTGACGTTTCAGGAATGAGCCCTTCTTCAGGAAAAAGCTCCTTGGATGCTGCCTGACCTGCTGCGCTTTTCCAGCAACATTTTCAGCTCCACTCGCACTACAACACAACAGTGCGGGTGACAATGACCTCAGCCGACACCTCGGAGATGGCCATGTTTACCGCTGCAAAGCCATCGGCAGTCTCATTAGCCAGCCTTTCCAAGGTGGAGGCCATATTGATCAGTTCCCTAGCAGCCTTAGCACTCCCATAGGCAGGGAAGGTGAACATACAGAATCGCTCGGTCTCAGTGATGGACCGTTTGAATTGAGGTGGATGCAGTTTGGGATGAACACGGAGGGAACTGTCATGGTAAACAAAAGGTAGCACATAGGCAAGGGAGCAAGATCCAGACCAATATGGAGGGAGCCAAGGGTAGGCCTTGACAGCACGGTCAGAGTAATTCTCATTGTAAGGCCTCAGGTAATCAGTCGGAATTGAAGTCCAAATGGTTTTGTACGTTTTCTCTGTCGTCATGTTGACAACCTCAAGGCTCAGAATATTCCAGAAAGAAACGATTGGCGGGCGGACAGGGTAAGGAGCAGGGAACGGGAACATTTGCTGGTTCCGGCATTCCACCCTGATGTGGAATTAAAACAAAACGCCCCCATGGACGTTCCTTCACCCGCGTGTTTGTGAGGGTCAGAGCCAGAGGGGTGGATGTTAAAGGATGTAGTGAGGCCGGAACCAACCTTTATAGTTTTGCATGTTATAACCCGTGGTCTCCCAGGTGACCTCATCATTGGCAGCAGAAATGGTCTGGTCAGGGCCTCACATGAATGACCGGGGAGATTCTCTGTCAGACCGAACCCCCGCCCATCCCCCAAATGGATAAATGTGAGGATCTGTTCTGGTCCAATCACCATTCCACCGTTTTGGATTTATTAAATGGAATGGGACTCAGGGGAATCCCCCCAATAGAGTGTGCAGGGATTCGAGTACACACCCAGCATTTCGAGATGTTATTTTGCTATGTGTGCTGATGGAATATGGTTAGGTATGTATTAACATGGAACCCCGCGCCTACTCCGGGGAGCAGGACTGAGGGTGGCACAATTCATTTGGTGCTGCCCCCCAGTGGCTACCAGGCAAAGGGTGAAGGCAACAATAAACAGGAACATCCCGGAGCTTCCCGAACAGTTACATTGCCCGACCTGTCATCGACTCGTAATGGGTCAAACCATTCGACCGGCTTGTGGTGTACTGGAGTCACGAGTTTAGAAGGCAGGACCTCAGGCCAGCGTTTGTCAGAGTCCTGCATGGCCTTAGCAAGGGAGGGTTTAAGAGTTCTGTTCATTCACTCCACCATGCCTGAACTTTGTGGATGGTCGGGTGTGTGAAATTTCAGTTTAATGCCCATCAGCTGACATGTAGTTTTTACAACACTTCCAGTGAAATGAGTCCCCAGTTGAAGCCCATCTGGGATGGCACCCGTCATCCCCCCACCTGGGAATCCCCTCCTCAGCTACAACCCTTGTCACAGCGTTAGCTGATCAGTTCTGGGTAGGGTAGGCCCTGACCCACCTGGTAAATTGGTCAATAATCACAAGGTAATCCGTCTTCCCATGGGATTGGGGAAGAGGTCCCAGAAAATCCATCTGTAACTGTCCCCAGAGTCCCTTTGGGTGTGGCTGGGGCCCCATTCTAATTTTAATGGGCCAGCCTGGGTTGTACTGGGCACACGTCACACAGCGGTGACAGAATCGAGGGAAATCTCTGCCCATGCCCTTCCACCACCATTGCATCCCAATGTTGGAGATTTAGGATACCAAGACAGAAGTCACTTATAACAGCATCACGCCCCCACCTGGGAAATGACAATGTGTAATTACATCCAGAGAAGGATCCTTTTATCCCCACTTTCAGCTCACCCCAGCCTCTCTGACTCTCACTGTGTCTGTGTCTGACCCCATTGTGTTCAAAGTGATACAATGCCACCCCCTGTTGGCCTCCCTCTGCCACTGCACAAGGGCAGGTTTTTTTCTCTTGGGACAATTTGCTCCTGTCCCTGTCCATTCCATTGTCTGTAAACTGCAGGCCCTGTTCCCTGTCCAAATTAATTCCAGCAATATCAACCCCCCCCGGCCCTGACTTTACCCCCTCATATTTTATGCCCCCATCTTGCAGTGCCCATTATTTTACCTCTCTCACTTTTGCCCTCCACATTCCTACCGCCAACAATTTTGCCCCCTGCCAATTGTGCCCAGAGCCGGGGGAGTCAAAAATGGGGGGTGGAGGGGAATATATTTTCACTCATTTTGTCCCGCTCCATTTTTTTGTTGCTCCCCAGTATTTTGAAACTGCCCCAATTGAGCAACTTCCTCCCCCACCGACCCCACCCCTGGTTTTCTGCCCTGGCATTTTTGCCCATCCCCAGAGTTATTACCCCCACCCAACTCTTGCACTTTCCCCCAAACATTTTGCCCCCCACCACCTTGTCCTGGTCTAATTGCCCTTTCTCCATACTGCCCCCACTGCCATTCCTACCTGCATCCCCCCACTGGATATAAAAGCCCCCTCTGTGTCTCCACCATGTACAATAACCGTCTCCCCTCCCCTCCCCGCTTCACTGGGCCCTCGCCCCTGGCCTTGAGGGGGTTGGGCACGGGGAGGATGCACACTGACTGACTGGCCTATAAACTGTGTGCTTTTTCATGCACAGCAAGATCCCATGCTCCCCCATCACCCTCCTCAGTGAGACAGGGACTTTCTCTCCCCCATCCCCACCCCCACTCCCCGTTGCGACAGCAATGGGAGACACAGGGAACAGCAAGATCCCACTGTGATAACAGCATGTGCAGCACCAAGTGCTACTGAGTTCAAATCTACCCTGGGACAGGAACAGCAGGACAGAGGGAGGGAGGGACAGATAGGGAGGGGGAGAGAAAGCGAGTGTGATGTGGGACAGAGTCTGAGGGAGGGACACAGAGTGAGCCAAGGACAGAGAAAGATCCCAGGGAGAGACAGAAGTACAGAGATGGGAGAGAGAGAGAGAGGCACAGTGTGAAACCAGGGAAAGAGAGAGAGAAACACCCAGGCAGAGAGAACAAAGGACAGAGAAAGATCCCAGGGACAGAAACTCCCAGGGAGAGAAACAGGGGACAGACAGGAGAGTGTGTAAAACCCAGGGAGAGAACAGGACAGAGAGAACAAAACACTTAGGGAGGAGTAGACAGGACAGAGAGACAGAGACAGACAGAGAGAGAGAGTGACAGACAGAGAGAGAGAGAGAAATGCCTAACACAGGGAGGGAGGGGGAGAGAGAAAGTAAAAGTCCAGGGAGAGAAATCCAAAGGTGAGACAGAGAGTGTGAGAGACATCCAGAGAGAGGGAAAGAATGAGGGAAGAGCAGCCACAGGAGAGAGATACAACAGACAGCTAGTGAAAGAGAGGGGGGTTGATGGTATGAAGCAGATAGAATGATCCTCAGGCAGGAACAACAAGATCCCGCAGGGTTGACACAGAGAGGGGTGTGGGGAGAGGTTAGCAGGGAGGTTGGAGATTGAACAATTCAACAGTTCTCGGAAACAGGGAGGATCCTGAGAGTTGTAGGAAGGGAATCTACAGGGGAATGTGAACAGGGAGGAGATGGAAGGATGGGGATTGAAGGAAAGATGTAGGACAGACAGAGACAGAGAGAGTGAGCTGGGGACACAAAGGGAGAGGTGGGAACTGGACAGCGAGAGGGAGGCAGTGACATCTGTGGGATCAGACTGTGCAGCAGCTCTTTCTCCATCTTTCTGCCCCTTTGCTCCCAGCCCAGAACTTGCTCCTTGTGATAAATATCCTACAGAGACGGCCTGAACCCCACAATTCTAATGTGTGTGTGTGTGTGTGTGTGTGTGTGTGTGTAAATGAACAAGGAGACAGGCCAGTTTCTGATTGTTCTCTCTCTCTCTCTCTCTCTCTCTGAATGTTTCTGGCTCTTGTCTGACGATTCCAGGCGGCAGAAATGATTTGATTCTCTCAGTCTCTGCACCGTCCTGAAGTTCAGCTCCCGGATCCAATCTCCTCCTCTGGGAACTGACAGAGACAAATAAAAATTGATTTGAAATAAAATCCAACAGTGGTACTAAAAGCACAGCAAGATCCCACTGCTCTTTGGCCTTCCACAATCTCTCACTTTACTGTGATACTGGTTCAGTTTAATTATTGCATCATTAATGCATTGCATCACATCACAGCAACATCGAAACACAAAGAAATCACAATAGACCAGTTAACCAGAGGCTAGAAATACACACAGCAAGATCCCACTGCAGCAGTGTGACATCAGACAGATCGTGTGTGTCACTGGCGTTGGTTAAGGGTTCGATTCTGTCTCCAGGACAACAGAGGGACCGACCCAACTGCTCAACAAATTCCAAACACTTGTCCCTCTGTTCGCCCCTCTCTGTAACCCCCTCACTCTCTCTCTATCTCTGATACCTCGATCTGTTACTCCCCACCCCGTGTTCCTTCTCTCTTTCTCTCTGTTCCTCCTAGCTTACTCTCCATCTCTGAGATCTCTCTGTTCCCTCTCGCTCTCTCTCTGTCCCCCCTCTCTCCATCTCTGAGATCTCTCTTTGTGTGTTTCTCTCTAATTTAATCCTGTACAATGTAATCTTTATTCCCCTCCACTTTAAATAACGATGGCTCATTTATCATCCTACACTCTCTATGACCCACGTTCCTCTGACATTGTGACAAGACTTTACAGAGGGTCAGATATTTTGGGTATTATTTCCCTCCTCGGGAGTCCTGCCTCACAGATCCTGGAGGTTAACCTGTTTGTGTCACAATCCCAAAACCCTGGTTACTTTAAACCCAGGCTTCAAACCCATTTTAAAAACGACAGGGCCACAATCTGACAGGATCCAATTAACCAGAGGGTCCTACAAACCAGGCCTCCACACTCCCCCAACCCCCGCAGTGAAAAATAAACCTCGGGGTTATAAACAGACCACCTCTCACCTGGGCCCCACAGGCTGCAGCCTGGCAACCAGGCCTCAGGCCTCTAGCCCGTGCTCCCCTCTGGAGGTTGCTCTTGTCCAAGGCTTTCTTGGTCCCAGGCATTTTGGATCTTCACTTTCCAGCTTTCCCAACAAAGATTCTTTGGGATAAAAGAGAGAAAAGATAATTTAGGGAGGTCGGGGCGGTGAGCGAGAGCACTTTGATGCAGAATTACACAGCAAGATCCCAGTTTAAAAGCGGCCCCTGCTCCCCGCCATAACTCATCCCCAGTACATTGCAGACTATCACAACAACATCAAAATACAAACAAATCAGAAGACAGCAATTAACCAAAACAAACACATGCACCAAACAGGGAGAGCTGCTTGTTCTCAACAGCGACAGAGAAAACAGCTCATTTGAAGAATAAATCTAAATAATTTTTGTCCACATTTATCTTCCTTCGTGGAGAAGTTTATGAACAAAAACACTTTTGACCACAAGTCCATCAGGAAGTGGTCAGCACGTAGTGTCCTCGAGACCCTTCTGGAAAAGGAGAGGGTGAATCCTATAGAGCGGTTCCCTGAGCAGACTGTCAAAGCCATTTGGCAGAATGCCTCATCGCCAGAACTTTCCAACAAACAACAAGACATGGCTTGGCTGGTGGTGAGAAGGGCTCTGCCTGTGAGATCCTTTATGCATGCCCAGACTTTCAGCCGCACCGCACGCTGCCCTCGAAGTGGCTGCGGGGGGGATGAGACTGTCACACACCTCCTTCTGGAATGTGCCTATGCAGAGGAAGTCTGGAGAGGAATGCAGTGGTATTTGTCAAGGTTCGTCCCGAGCAGCGCCGTGACGTGGGACTCCGTGCTCTACGGCCTGTTCCCGGGGACGCACACCGAGACGAACATCAACTGTGCCTGGAGGATCATCAACTCGGTGAAGGACGCTCTCTGGGTGGTCCGAAACCTGTTGATCTTCCAGCTGAAGGAGTTGACCCCGACTGAGTGTTGCAGACTGGTACATTCCCAGGTCCAGGACTACGTGTTGAGGGATGCGCTGAAGCTTGGGGCAACTGCCACCAAGGTGCGGTGGGGAAAGACCACCGTATAACATCTGCCTGTCTAACAGGGGGCCCATGCAGTCATTTGGGCTTTGCTGATGCCTCAGCTAATTATATGGGCATATGGTTGAAAAATGTACAGACCTGTATAAAAATGATAAATTCTGATCTCTGAATGTAAATGTTTACATATGTATGGCATGACCAACTGTACAGACCATCAAATTGTGTGTGTGTGTGTGTTCCCCCCAGGGCCTTGCATTATTGGATGAAATATGTCTTTAAACCAGGACTTATTAAACATTCAACAATATTTTCCAGATCCTTGTACACAAGTCGCAGAAAGCCAATGTGATGATGTCACCCAATTGTAGAAGAGTTTTTGAGACATGTTCCCTTCTCTTGTGCTGAGAGATTTCCTGATCCATAACTGAATCCTTCCCTGTTCCTGCCTCCAGACAAGCATCGTACCTTTTAGTCTGGATTGTCCCTCCTCAGTCTGAGATTCAAAGACCATCACTGCCCATCTCACTGTATTCCATCTGCAGGAGGCTGAGAGATGATCACGGACAAACTGTGAGGGAGCTGTTTTAATCCACAACACCAGGACGAAAGATTTCGAAGATGCCAACCATCTTAGGTATGTTGATGGCAGCCATTTCATGTGAGCTCAACGCTGACATTGACTTTATTATCAGGGAGAGGCTGGAAAGAGTGGGGACATGGGGAGTGCATGTGTATCTGAGTGCAGTATAGATTCACCCGAATGATAGCTGGACAGAAAGGGGTCACTGGGAAGGGTGGGAAATGACCCAAACCCAGGGTTGTCTCCCTGGGATTTAGAAGGATCAGAAGGAATGAAAGTTTTTGAGACAATATTGGAAACTGCTGGGATGGAGAATGAGAAAGGCTTCTTGCTGCTTCGGGTCTAGGATTAGAATCAACGTCCAAAACTCTAACAATACTCTGAATTCATTTCAAGATTAAAATGATGTAACAAAGCCTCCCATTTCTCTGTGTGATATTGCACAGATTATGTCTGACTGCCTCACTCACTGAACCTTTCAACCCCCTTCCCAGTCTTTCTGTCCCCTCCTTGCATCTTACTGTCCCACACCACTTTGTGTTCTCAGCAAACAGAACACAGGATCCCATCATCTCAGACATTCAAAGAGACTGTGTCCAGTGCACTGTCGGTAACAGAGAATGATTCCCTCCCATCTTCTGCTGTACAGCTCGTGTCTGTCTCAGAGTCAGCTCTGAAACATCTCCAGGACACTCCCATCCTCTCTCTGCCTGTCTCTGACTCTGTATCTGTGTCTGTAACTCTCTCGCCCTGTCTCTGGATTGAGCTTCCCCATTCCGTCATTCACACTGAGGACATTACAAAACTGCTCCATTCCCTGTAACCCAGTTTGAGGTGACACTGAAGACATGAAATGTCCATTATAAATGTCCATCACTCAGTTACTTTCCAGGCCAGGCCCCTTCCCACAAGGACATTGGGTGACTATTTTGCTCTTTATGACAAACAGAAAGCCCTCAGCCCTCACAGTCCTATTTCACTGGAATTCTGTAAATCATATTAATTGGCAGGAAGGAAGTTTGTCTGTGAGTGTTTTACTGAGATGACATCAGCAATCATGTGGACTACTTTCATCCTCAGACACTTTCCCAATGACAGTAAACAGTGTCTGCTTGTATCATCCTGACGTCGCCTGCTCTTCCCTGTTTACTCCATTGGCAATTTGTGTATCATTGGCACATTCTGATCATGTGTCCTGTTCAATGGAGGGAGGGACAAAGTAAAGGTCTCTTTCCACTGTCCACATTAATGACCCCGTGTCAGGTGCAGCACAGGGAGAGCTCCCTATGATGTTGCAGTCAAATATCTGAAGGACAAGTATTCCCCAAGCAGAGACATAGATTTAAACTCAGTTTAAACTGTCTCCAACACACACCCCCACACCAGACAGACACAAAGACATGTGCCATCTCTCTCATACTCCATCTCCCGCTCTCTCTCTCTCCCATACACCATCTCACTATTGTTCTTTCCCACACCCAATCTCTCTCTCCCCGCTTTCTCTCTCTCTCTCTTTCTCTCTCTCTCTCTCTCACGTACACTATGTTGGTTTCGTTCTTTTGTCGAAATGAAACAAGGGACATGAGTGTAGAATGGGATTAGGGAATTCAACTCCACCATCTGCCTTGATCATGTTGCATGCTAGAGCATGCTTGAGGGGCCAAATAGCCTACTCCTGCTCCTATCTTCTATCATCTATTGTCTGTTGTTTCTTTGTGATGTCTATAGGTTCATTGACAAGACCCACGTTGGGGGAGAGAGAAAGATGTGGGGATGACTAAAGAGGTTGTGTCCTGATATGGCAGCTTGACTGAGTGGGCAAGTCATTGGCAGATGGAATATAATGTGGAGAAATGTCCATGTGCAGCACAGATTTCCAAACTCACTCAGTGACAGATTAAAATCCTCATTCCCTGCCCAGTCTACACTTCCTGACCCAGGGAGGTTTTGTCCCTGAGGGAGGGCAGGTTTCTGTCTGGATATCATTACATTACAACATGAAGGTACTGAGTGTAACAGAGTTTGCTACATCCCATCATGTCATTTACTTTGCTGTCTGTGTGTTGTGAATTATATTTAAAACGTTGGCAGGTGGAATAGAATGTAGTGGTTTGTGATTTACAAGAAGAATAGAAATAGTAGAATTTTTGTATTTAAAATGGTGAGAAATTCTGAAATGTTATTGTCCAGGGGCTTTGTCTGATCTTGTACGTTAACATCAGAAAGTTAACATGATGGTAGTGACAACAAATAGGAGGACAAATGATACATTGAATGTTCTTATCAGGTGATTGGGTTAGGAACATGATCTTAACATGACAGTTAAGTTACAGACTGGAATCATATCGAAGTGTTTGTGGTGGTTTATACATAGAATAACAAATAACTGGGAGTGAGTCACAAAGTAGAATATAATTGAAGGTTTTAGGGTATTTTATAAACAGAGTCACATCTACATGGGAGTGAGTTACACTTTGGAATCTAATCAAGGGTATTGTGAGAAACAAAGCTCACTCACTGCAATAATTTCAGTCCGAGACAAGATCTGAATCAGTAGTGCCCTTTATTTCACACTTGCAAGTGGGTGTGATGTCCACATGGCAGGGACAAAACAGACTGAATTCAACAAATATGAATTGAGAATTGCAGAAGTAACATTAATTTACAATATCCCACACAGGTACACCAGGCTTACCGAGAGCACGGTGATTTGCCTGAAGGGGACTACCCTGCTGCTGATAAAGGACTGGGAACGAAAGAAGCTGAGACCAAGATGGAGAGGACTGTTCCAGGTGCTGCTGACCACCCCCATGGCTGTGAAGGTACAAGAATAGCCCCGATGGGTACACAGAAGCGACTGCAAAAGAGTCAGCATGGAAACCAACACCGATTAAGGACAAAGATGTCTTCCATACTTGTAACATCGGGGACTTTGGGAAATGGAGCTTTGAGAACAGATGGATTTCAAACTGACACCCCCAAACATAACACCTTTTTGGACCTGGCCTTCCAGACAGCCCACGTAATGGGGACAGACACCCACTGCTGGGTATGTGCCCACACACTACCCACTCGGGGGCAATCCCTGTGTGGCCCATACCTTTTCACTGGCACAAATTGGCTGAATGGCTACTGCGGCACAGCTTTTCCAGTGATCCTGCTAACACCGATGATGCACGGGAATTACAGTTGGAAGGGTATAATCTGACCTCATTCAGGGACTGGTATCACCCTAATTACAACCAACTGCATAGGCCCCCCTCCCTTGTAGGTCTCAACAACACCATCGACTACACCATTTGCTTCAGGAGGGAAGGGAAGCTTTCTAAAGGTACTTATGTATGAACGAGTGAACACTCTTCTGCCATCCCCTGGGTCGAACCTGTTCAGAATTTAACAGAATATGGACACTTTATATTTGATTGTTCTGCCAGCCACAAGAGAACTTCAGGCTATCTCTGGAATAACCCTACTCCCAGGGTGTGTGTGTCTGTGTGTGTGTCTTTGTGTGTCTGTGTGTGTCTGTGTGTGTGTGTATGTGTGTCTGTGTGTGTGTCTTTGTGTGACTGTGTGTGTGTCTGTGTGTGTTTGTGTCTGTATGTATCTGTGTGTGTGTGTCTGTGCGCGTGTGTCTGTGTGTGCGTGTCTGTGTGTGTGCGTCTATGTGTGTGCACATGTCTGTGTGTGACTGTGTGCGTGTTGGTGTGTCTGTATGTGTCTGTATGTGTGTCTTTGTGTGACTGTGTGTGTCTGTGTCTGTGTGTCTGTGTCTGTATGTGTCTGTGTATGTGTCTGTGTGCGAGTGTCTGTGTGTGACTGTGTGCGTGTCTGTGTCCGTGTGTCTGTTTGTGTCTGTATGTGTGTCTTTGTGTGACTGTGTGTGTGTCTGTGTCCGTGTGTCTGTTTGTGTCTGTATATGTCTGTGTGTGTGTGTGTCTGTGTGCGTGTGTCTGTGTGTGTGTGAGACTGTGTGTGTCTATGTGTCTGTCTGTGTGTGTTTGTGTCTGTATGTGTCTGTGTGTGTGACTGTGTGTGTGTCTGTGTGTGGGTGTCTGTGTGTGACTGTGTGTGTCTGTGTCTGTGTGTCTGTGTCTGTATGTGTCTGTGAAAGTCTGTGTGTGTGTGTCTGTGTGCGTATGTGTATCTGTGTGTGCATGTGTCTGTGTTCGTGTCTGTGTGTGCGTGTGTGTGTGTGTCTGTATGTGTCTGTATGTGTGTGTGTGTGTATATGTGTCTGTGTATGTGTGCCTGTGTGTGTCCGTGTGCCTGTTTGGGTCTGTATATGTGTGTGTGTCTCTGTGTGGGTGTCTATGTGCGACTGTGTGTGTGTCTGTGTGTCTGTTTGTGTCTGTGCGTGTGTGTCTGTGTGTGTATGTGTATTTGTGTGTCTGTGTGCGTGTGTGCGTGTGTGCGTGTGTGTGTGTGTGTGTGTGTGTGTTTTGTGGGCAGTGCTTACCTTGACTGCTTACAATGGCACATACTTTATTTGCGGATTAAAAGTCTACCTCTGGATGCTTCCCTCCAATTGGAGGGGTTTTGTCTGACATGGGGTATGTTGTACCTGCATTCTGACCTTGCCCTCACCCCGAGACTCAGACGGTCCCTTGCCGGGTTCCTCACCTGGGTGGGAATGTTCTCTCCCTCGACGGGAATCCGTGTGCATGACAAAGACCTTAGTCAGCTCAGGACCATATGGGAAAGGGTCGCCAATGATATGGCTAGTGCCTTAACTGAAACTAATGCAGAACTACTTGCGGTTAGGACTGTGGCCCTCCAGAATCATTTTTCCCTGGACTTCCTGCTAGCCAAGGAGGGTGACACCTGTGCTACTGCTGGGGCAGAGTGCTGCACCTCCATCCCTGATGAACCCACTAACATCACTGATCTCTCTTAACACATCACACAGGAAATTCAGACTGTCCAAACTATTGTCAATATGCCTGGCAATGACATGGAAGGGTGGTCATTAGGAGGCATCCTTGGAGGACTGGGAGGCCTGTTGGTACATGTCGGAATTACAATACTAATTGTAATCATCTGCATTCTAGTGCTCTGGTACTTATGGCCACTGTTGTCCGAATGTTTGCGTTATAGACTCTGACGGGACCTGGTTGATCATCGAATGATCAGTAGGAGGGAATGAGACAGTTAGAAAGCCACAAAGGGATCAGTTCCATCTTTTACTTGTTTCTCCTGGCATACTAGGGACTCAAAGGCTAAGCATTCCATTGCTAAGAGGACTCAGTTAAGTATCAATTGCATGTCTGCCCTCTTACAAATTGAGACAGGACATCGCAGTCAGGGATCTGGCTGACTCTCAGAGAACTGATTCCTCAGGAGCCATAACTTGCAGCCTCAGGCAAAGGTATTTGTTGTCCCTGGACAAGACTGATAGCCTTGGCCATAACCCTATTAACTGCCTCCTGCTCCCATTATCTTGGTTCTTTTCCCTATTAACATAGGCATGCGAATTCCCCATTGAGAACAAGCAAAGCACGATTATGAAGAATACGATAACCAGACCTTGTAATCCATCCACTCATTATCACAGGACATCGACAATCACTGGGCACTGTAAAATAATAATTGCCTATCTTCAACAATGCAACAACAGTCAACCATGTGACTTATAGACCTTTTGATCCCGAGAAACATACTATCTTTGTGTGTAGAGCAGAGACTCATGGAGAAGGGTCACCACAAGTAGACACACAACTACTTTTGGGGACATTGAGAATCTCTCACTGGCTGTCCGATAAAGCATCTACCGTTGTACAGAAACTTGTGTCATCCGGATTTGTGGAACAAAATATCCATCAACAGAATGCCTCTGTAACCTGACATGCCAAGGTCATTTCTGGCCCCTTTTTTAGATTAGATTAGATTCGGCCCAACAAGTCCCCACCGACCCGCCGAAGCGCAACCCACCCATACCCCTACATTTACCCCTTACCTAACACTACGGACAATTTAGCATGGCCAATTCACCTGACCCGCACATCTTTGGACTGTGGGAGGAAACCGGAGCACCCGGAGGAAACCCACGCAGACACTGGGAGAACATGCAAACTCCACACAGTCAGTCGCCTGAGTCGGGAAATGAACCCGGGTCTCAGGCGCTGTGAGGCAGCAGTGCTAACCACTGTGCCACCGTGCCGCCTTCTTGCTCTCCTAATTCCCTTCGAGAGCTTTTTCCAGTTTTCTTTCTATTCCTCCTGGCCCCTGTCTGATTTTAGCTTCCTAATCCTCACGTGTGCTTCTGTTTTCCCTTTGACTAAATTCACAACCACCCACATTATCCAAGGGTCCCTTATCTAACCATCCTTGATCCTCCTCCTTACTGGAACATCTTGGTCTTAAACTCTGAACAGCAGATCTTTACATAACTCCCACATTCAAATGTATACTGGCCTGATCACAGCTCCTCCCAATTAATACTCCCTAACTCCCAACTAATACTGACATAATTTTCCCTTCACCCAATTTAGTAACATACCCCAAGGTCCTGGCGTATCCTTGTTCATAGCCATCTGAAATGTAAGGAGTTCACTGTTTCCAGAATGCTCTCCCACTGAAAGGTTAGTCACATGGACAGGCTCATTAGCCAGTACCAGGCCCAGTATGGCCCCTCCTCTAGTTGGACCATTCACACACTGTCAGTGGGTTCTGAACACTCTGAGAGATGGCTCTGAGGAAGCTGGACCAGGGTCAGGATACCGTTCACCTGGAAATAAAGAGTGGCTTGGTGATGGGATACCGGCCTCGGGGGGATTTATTTCACCGTGCACCTGGGTTCAAATTCCACCCCAGTAAATGGTGGAATGGGACGTCAATAAAAATCTGACAATCGTTTGAAAACCGTGTCGGGATCACTAACTTTCGGGAAGGAATCTGCTCTCCTTACCTGGTCTGGCCTACATGTGGCTTCCAGCCCCACAGCAATGTGGACCCCCGGGGTAAGTAGGGAGAGGCACGAAACAACAGCCTCATCCCAGAAATGATATTTTTCAAAATGAAGCCCGAGGGCAGCAGTGAGACTGAGGTGCAGGAGGGTTTGGAGCCTCCTGCTAAGGAACAGTGCTGCCCTGCCGAGCAGGCTCTGATCATGGTAACACCAAATAAATCCCAAGGGAAACACAGGGGAAGTGACACAGGGTTACACACTGACATATCTGAGCAGGAACATCGACGTTGACATACACCGAACCACCATCCCCCCTCCCCCCACCCACTGTATAGTCATTTCTGGTGTCAGGCAATTTCCAGGCTCTAAAGTAACTCAGCTCTCCTTTTGTTGTCCCAGTGTGGCTCTCCACAAGCAGCAGACATCACAATGTTCAATGTTGCTCCATGATGGGATCACAGGATCTGGGCCATTCATTCATTTGGGAGGGTGACCCCCCACTGAGATTGTAAAAATGTTCATAGTTCCCAGTCTTCCTGCTGCCTCGACACTTATCATCAGGTCCTTTCTCAATTGTAAAGACCCAAAATATCTCCTTCAGAGACGAGCAGAAACCTGGAGAATTTAAAACACTGAGGCAGTAACAAGTATCAATTGGTTCATTTTGGTCAGAGGATTACAAAGGGACAATATAATAAAGAGCAGACAATTCTCAAGGGGTTACAGGAGAAGCAGGGCCTGAGCAGCTTGTGCATTTGTCATTAAAGGTGGAAGAGGGAATGCAGCAAATGTACACCTGGCTGATATTGGGGAGGGCAGGGCTGCTGTATGAGGAGAGATTGGTATAACTGGGCCTGGACTCAACAGCATATAGGAGAATGAGAGGCAAAGAGTCAGTCATGGTGTTGTTGGAAACCCAAGGCTTTATTGCCAGGGGCACGTGAGAAACAGGGAGGTATCAGACACAGTATCTCCTGGCACAGAGTGTAGTGCCTGGTTTTTAATGTAATGGAGACATGCTCACAAAGAATTGAGGGACGGGCATTGCTCTTCAGGCAGAAGACAATTAACTTCTCAAATAATGAGTTCTCAAATCTGAACAGAAATGTTGAAAAAATCCTGCTCCCCATGATGGCAGGTTCACACACACAGAACACAGAATGGAAACCACTGGGGAAAGAAGCAATGGAGACATAAGACAAAATGATCCTGCAACTAATCATTTGTATCAGGATGCACTGCCTCAGGTAATGGCGGAGGGAAATGCAACTGAGACATTTGGGAGAGAATGGGGTCATTAACTGACACGATGGAGTGTCACTAAGTGAATTGTTCTTTCTCAGAGCCAGCACAGACAAAATATTTGAATGGCCTCCTTCTGTGCTGTAACAATTCAGCGAACCGTGTTATGGATCAGATCAAACCCTCTATAAACATATCACAGAGATAGCCTAATCCCTCACACTCACTCCATTACTGTCGCCCTGACATTTCTCTGAAAGGTATGTGTAAGGTGCTGCATTTCAGATGTGATTCACTTGGTCAAACACCCAGGCTTTCAGGAAAACACATTTTATTATTACACCACAGTTAAAATACAAAGAAATACAAGAAAAAATTACATAATTTTAACTCCACTGAAATACTTAACAAAATAAAATATTATTTAACGACTACTCACCAACAGTTCCAATATAGCAGCATCCCATAAACACACCCTTCGCAAAGGCCAATTCAGCACACAGAGATTTCTCTCACTTGCTGTCTGCTTAGACTTGGAGAAGGAACACCAACAGAATGAATCCAGCAGCAGAGAGAGATCTACAGCTTTTTCCAGCAGCAGATAAGGGAGATGCATGTAGCAGCTTCAAATCCAAAAAAATCTGTCTTCTACTTGTGAAAGTAAAAAGCAAAATCCCTGGATATGTGCGAGCCTGACTCCACCCACTCATGCTTTGTTTGTCTACATTTAATCCTGTGTCTGTCCAAACATTCACTTTACTGTTTGAATCCCAGTTTCTAGCACTTGGCACATAGCCTGGTGTGCTTTGACAATGTAGGGGCATATCTAAACACATCTTAAATGTTATCTGGGTTTCTGGGTTTCAGACTCACACCAGACACTGGTGAAACGTGTTTACTCACATTTCCTGTAAACCTCCTGCTCATTAACTTAAATCAACGTCATTGGTCATTGATCCCTCTTTCAAGGAGAATTTTTTTCTCTGACTACTCTATCTGTGCCCCCGTAATCTGACACATTTCACTATCTCCTCTCAATCTCCCCTACTCTCAGGAAAAAACACCAGTCTGTCCAAATCTACCTTTGAACTGAACCTCTCCAGCCCAGGCAACATCCCGGTAACTCCCTTCTCCACCTTCTCTCGTACTATCACAGCCCTTCTAAAATGTGGATTCTAGAACTGCACATCTTACATGAGCTAAGCTCGAATCAGTCTTTAAGGTTGTTTCTCCTCTCTGCGATTAAATTCTAAGTCTGGACTAATAAAGGCAAGTATTCCACATGCCTTTGCAAACACTTTATCCACCCGACTGACACCTTAAGGAATTCAGGATAGTGCACTTCTATGTCCCTCTGATCTGCTGTGCTTCCAAGGAGCTGATACTATGCTCGTGATTTAAGAGAAAGTGGGTGTGTCGTGTGATTATTTGTCTCATTGAAGTGGGCCATGAGACTGAAACGATTGGGAACCATTCATCTCGATTCTATGTTGTTCCCGTCCATCTGTTCATCCTGTATTCCCTCACCTTGTTTGCCCTGTCCAAGTACATCACATCACATTGATCCCGATTGAATTCCATTGGACATGGTCTGACCTTCTGACCAGGGGTCTACATCCTCCAATAACATAAAGCCTTCTCCTCACGATTCACCACTCCAGAGAATAAAACAGGAACAGTCACGGTTACAACACTGATCTGAACTTCAAATTGCTTTTAAAAAGTCATTGGACCAATAATCTAGCAAAATGATGCATTCACGTTGAACGTTGGCTTGATGTTTCATCACATTACCTTGACCAACCTTGTGAAGGGATACATTATTCCATTCTTCATCTCTTCTCTGAATTTCCTCTGGGTAACTGCATAAATAAAGGTGTTTGTGCAGCAACTCAGGAGCTGGAGCATGAAGCCAATCTCTCTTACAAATGTTGGCAGAGGAACTGGGTATCCCAAGTAATCAAATCGTTTCAGTATGGAATAAGCAATGAACACCACCCATAACATGACAAAATTACCAGATATAATAAATAACATAATCATGGATTTCCTCCGACTCCCCATCTCTGGGTCACTGACACTGTCCCCAGTCATCTGAGCCCGGAGTCTCCTGCGAGCTCTGTTGGCTAATATAATGTTTCTGACTGTCAGTGTGTTTAACAGTAGAATCAAAATAAATGGAATGAATGGTGTTATTACGTAATGCATTAATTCAACAATAGTCCAAACAACTGAAGTAAATACATTTTGAGGCACTTTACAAAACCACGGACTATTAGAAAGCCAATATCGCTTGTAATACATGAAATACCAGAAAATGTTCTTCAAATAACTCAGCACAGTCACTGTTCCTAAAACCACACCCGCTGTTTTCTTGGTGTATTGTTTATTTCTCAGCTTTTGGCAACATATGGCCACAAACCGATCAAAAGTGAACATGACTGTGACCCAGACAGAGCAGTCTGTGGCAGCATAAAGCAGAATCGCGTGGATGTTGCACACGTGGAGAGCATGCACAAAAAGAAACTCCTCCCGATATGTGATAGGAATTTGTCGTAGTATCAGATCGAAGATAATGACCAGTAGATCGGCCACTGCCATAGCCACCAGGTAATGAGTAACACATTTGGAAAGGCCACACATCCCCCGAACCAGGATCATAATTGCAATCAGATTAACTTGAAAGAAGAGGAACAAATATAATAATTTATATCTCAAGTATAGTGCAGAAACGATCTTTTTCCTTTATTTCCAGTAAAATATTGGAGTCAATTATTAATGAGTATCCAATGATTTTGCAAAACTAAACCACAAATCTACCACAAATTTGCAATTTATAATTCCATTCAGAAAGGATTCTAACTATTTTACCTGTCAGGGGATGGAAATAACATGTAGTCAAAATCATTGGAAATGCTGAGGTCTAAAACACAGAGGTGTCTGTGACAATATGGACTTCACAACTTTGAAAACTGTTCATGGATTGAAAGAATCAACAAAGAATAACCTTTAAATATGGAGAGAAGCAATGGCGTCCTCAAATAAAGTGTTTCTTGAGACACAAGGGACAATGAGGAGCTGTTGTAAAAGCAGTTACATGGGAGTTACCCATTCCTGGGAAGAAGGGGTTACAGATACCGAAGGGGAAATAATACCTGCTTGAGAAATTGCTGCCTCGTGACAAAGGGACAATTATGACGTGGCTGCAGTGGTAATGTTCTGAAGTAAAGAGTGTAATTGTAGGAAAAGGTATGTTTTAAGCAGCTAACCCTGAATGAAACAAGGAACAAAGGAGTTACTTTTGCTGAGAAGGCAAAGTATAGACTTGAGAGGGCCGAAAATCTAATCTATATTTGGGATGAAAAAACCTATTGAATCATCAATAATGTTACAGCACAAACATGAAAGACAGAAAATTGTGCGAGAATCCAACAGCAGAACAACTCAGTTGCAGAACTTCAGTTGATAACATGGTCCAGGGATCGAACCCTGGACACTTCCAGCGACAGACCACTGTTGGTTGAAATCCAAAGCAGGTAGTAACTAATTTGGTTTGCATGGATTATACTTGGTTACTTGAGGGATCTTAATAAAGTTGAAATTATTGTTTCAGTACCGATTGTCTCAGAGATTTTTTATTAAATGGCCAAATTAAAGGGAAATTATGTTGAGTTTAGTCACAATGCATGGATCAGTGAAACGGGATTGAAACAAGCAAAAGTTCAAGTCAACACAAAATTTGCGATCTGAAGCCAAATTTACCAACACGTGCAGAAATACTGTAACAGAAATGATCGATTCAGGCATTTCGATATTTTGCTCCATTCAAGTAGGTCTTTGATAACTTTTATTAATTGTCATTAACGTTTCTTTAACTCTCATCTCATTCAATCCTTAGAGGGAAAATTCTCACTAGCGATTAAGAAAGAAACAAAGAGGAAAAGAGAATGAATGAAAAGCAGTGAGAAAGGAAGAAAGAAAGACAGGAAGAAAGAAAGAGAGAAAAAAAAGAGAGAAAAATAAGAATGAGAAAAAAGTAAGAGAGAAAAAAAAGAATAAGAGAATAAAGAATGAGAGGAAAAAGAAAGAAAACAAAGAAAGAGTGAGAGAAAAGAGAAAGGAATGAAGAGAAAAAAGAAAGATACAAAAAAGAAATGGAGAGAAAAGAGAGAGAAAACAAAGAGAAAAAAGAGACAGGTGAAAAAGAGAGAGAGAAAAATGAAAGGGAGAAAAAAGAGAGAAAAAAGAAAGAGAGAAAAAAGAAAGAGAGTGAAAAGTGAAAGAGAGAAAAAAGAGAGGGAAAAGAGAGAGAGGGAAAAGAGAGAGAGAAAAGAAAGAGAGAAAAAAGAGAGAGAAAGATCGAGAGGATAAAGGAAAGAGAAAGAGAGACAAAAAAGAACGAGCAAAAGAGAGAAAAAGAGATGAAAAGAAAGAGAGAAAACAACGAAAGACAGAAAAATAAAAAGACAGAAAAATGAGAAAACAATGAAAGAGACAGAGAAAAAAGAAAGAGATAAAAAGAGAGAGAAAAAATAAAGAGAGAGAGAAAAGATAGAGAAAAGAAAGTTAAAGAGAGAGAAAAAAGGAAGAGAAAGAGAGAGAAGATAAAAGAGAGAGAGAAAAGAGTGAAGACAAAGAAAGAGAGAAAAAGAAACAGAGAAAAAAGAAACAGAGAGAGAAAAAAGAGAGATAAAAATAAAGAGAGAAAAAAGAAAGAGAGAAAGAGGGAAAAAGAAAGAGAGGAAAAATAAAGAGAAAAAACAACGAAAGACAGAAAAAAGAAAGAGAGAAAAAGAGAAAAGAAGAGACAGAGAAAAAAAAAGAGAAAGAGAGAGAGAAAAAAGAGAAAAAAGAGAGAAAACAAAGAAAGAGAAAGAAAAAGCAAGAGAGAAAAAAGAAAGGGAGAAAATGAAAGAGTGAAAAAAGAGAGAAAACAAAGAAAGAGAGAAAAGGAAAGAGAAAAAGAAAGAGAGAAAAAGAAAGAGAAAAAAGAAAGAGAGAAAAAAGAAAGAGAAAAAGAGAGAAAACAAAGAAAGAGAAAAATAGAATGCAAGAAAAGAAAGAAATAGAGAAAAAAGAAAGCCAGAAAAAAGAGAGCAAAAATGAAAGAGTGAAAAAAGAGAGAAAACAAAGAAACAGAGAGAAAAGAGAAAGAAAAAGAGGAAAAAGAAAGAGAGAAAAATATAAAGAGAGAGAAAAAAGAATGCAAAAGACAGAGAAAAGAAAGAGAAAAGGGGAGAAGAGAAAACAGGAGAAAAAAGAAAGAAATAAGAGAGAAAGAAGGAAAAGAAAGAGAGAAAAAAAGTGGAAAGAGGAAAGGAGAGAGAAAAAAGAAAGAGAGAAAGAGAAATAAAAAAGAAAAAGAGAGACAAAAGGAAGAGAAAGAGAGAAAAAGTGAGAAAAGAAAGAAAAAAAAGAAAGAGAGAAAAGAAAGCCAGAAAAAAGAGAGTGAAAATGAAAGAGTGAAAAAAAAAAGAAAGAGAGAGAAAAAAAGAGGAAAAAGAGAGAAAAAAAAGACAAAAAAGAGAGAGAAAAAGAATGCAAAAGAGAGAAAAAAGAAAGAGAAAAAGGAGAGAAAACAAAGAAAGAGAAAAATAGAACAAGAGAAAAGAAAGAAATAGAGAAAAAAAGAGTGAAAAAGAAAGCCAGAAAAAAGAGTGAAAATGAAAGAGTGAAAAAAAGAGAGAAAACAAAGAAAGAGAGAGAAAAAAGAAAGAGAAAGAGGAAAAAGAAAGAGAGAAAAATAAAGGGAGAGAAAAAAAGAGAGAAAAAGAATGCAAAAGAGAGAGAAAAGAAAGAGAAAAAGAGGGAGAGAAGAGAAAACGGAGAGAAAAAAGAAAGAAAAAAGAAAAAAGGAAAAGAAGGAGAGAGAGAAAAAATGGAAAGAGGAAAGGAGAGAGAAAAAAGAAAGAGAAAGAGAAAGAGAGAGAAAAAAGAAATAAAAAGAGAGAAAAAAGAGAGAAAAGAGAAAAAAGGAAGAAAAAAGAGAGTAAAAAGGAAGAGAGAAGAGAGAGAGAGAGAGAGAAACTGTAGATAGATAAAGACTATTTATTGTTTTGCCTCACAAGTGCTATGATGTTAATGAATTCTTATAGAAAAATGGAATTCGTCTTGATGTCTACTCACTACAGAAACATAAGGAAGATCAGGGAAAAAAGTAACACAGAAATTACAATGCTGCGCATGATTAAATTGTATTTTTTTTGAATTTCATCTACAGGATGTAACTTACCCGGGACACCAACAGCAGCTAAGACCGGGTAGTAAATCCTTTGTATGTCAGCGATCACCCACAGAATCTTCAGCTTTACCATAAAGCTAAGAGACATAGTTTCCAATTTGAAAATATTGGTTATTTTGATGATTGTTGACAAGGATTAGCCAGTTCTCTCTTTGAGAGATTGAGGAAACTTCCATTATTTATACAGGGGAGAATCCATTAGAGCAGAAAACCAATTCCCAAGTTACTGAGCCTAATTACAGCCACTAACGAAAGTAATGCAATCAACAGCTACTGTCAGGGGAATTTGTACATGAGCAGGCGTGTCCTGACCAGTTAACCCTATCCCTGCTCATCAACCCCAAGCGTCCAAAATTGCACATTAAAAGAATAGCCTCTGTCCAACAATTCTAATGAAGGTATCTTCTAAATCAAATCAGCAGTGGAAAATAAGAATGAACATTGCACAGAATTTTAATGGGGGAGTTTAATTGTCAGTATATAGACTGATTCGGTGCTGGCATAATTCAATGGGGACGTTCAATGAGGCTACAGTCACTGATTTCCCACGAGCGACATCCTGGAGATCCTTGACTAGAAACTTAACTGAATGAGTCACATAAATCTTTTTCCACATCTTCTGGGATGAAGGTGTCTTTGGGCGTGGAAGCATTGATTTCCTGTCCCTAGTTATTCTCCAGAAGGTGTGAATGAGCTGCCTTCTTAATTACTGCACTTCACGTGCTGCAGGGAGATGGACACTACTAACAGCAAGTCAGAAGCTTGGAAAACTGCACTAAGTAACTCACGTCCTGACTTCCCAAAGTTTGTCTAAGATCTGCAAAGTAAAAGTCAGGAGTGTGATGGAATCCTCCCCACTTGCCTGAACGGGTGCAGCTCCAACAGCACTCAGGGAAGCTTGACACCATCCAGGGAAAAGCAGCTCACTTGATTGGTACCACATCGTCACCCACCCAGTCCCTCCACCACCGGCTGTGTGTACCACCTACAGGATACACAGTTTAATGTTTAACATATTTATAATTAAAATATTGGGTGGACATTAAAACAGAGATGAGGATTTATTTTCTCTCCGATGCTTGTGAGTCTTTGGACGTTGATGCAGAATTAAATGAATGATGGAGAGAAAAGATGAAGGTACCAAAACAGACTCTAAAGGTGCGTAAGGCTGTGATAAAGAACAGTGGCACAAGATGAAACACATACCCCTTAGAGCAAGGGGCAGGAGAAGCTAGGGATGCTTAAAAACATCCTTCTGTCTGTATTCATGTAGGAAAGTGTAAATACTAGTCGAAATAATAGGGCTTCAAGGCAATAATCTGACTTTTAAAAAATATTTAATACTCATAAAGAAAAGCACCCTGGATAAATTAAACAACAGTTGATACTGTTATAATCTACATCCAGGATTTCAAAGGAAAAGGAAGCAGAGAGGGTGGTGTTGACCTTCCTGAGTAATTGATCTCACTGCTTTTCAACTGGTGTGTCCCAGCACACTGGGACGTGGTGTCAAAGTGGGAAGTGTGCTGTGGAATGTTTGGGAGGCAGTGCTGCTTCACCTGTACATTGAATCTGTCTTCGTGTTTCTGATCTCCTCCAGAGCTTCGGGGTCGATTATTGAAGGTAGCACCTACTGACAACAAGCATCCCTTACAACAGAGCAGGCACAATCTCCAGAGGTACCCGTGTGCACCCTTCCAATACTGCACTTGGCATTTGAAATGTGCCGTGGTATTATTTGTCTCATTGAAGTGGGCCTTGAGTCTGAAAAGACTGGGAATCATTAACATAAATTCTGTTTTATTCCCCAAGATTATCGGTTTTGAAAATGGTCTCCTCCTGTTTAACAAGAGTATGATAAACATAGGTAGCCACAGGCCAACGTTGCTGGAAAAAAGGAAAAGGCTGGAATCAATTGGTGTGAATGGTTCAATGAAACTTTCACAGAAGTGTAATTCAATAAGATTGAAAGTGTACTATCTATAACAGGAAACAACTGTCTGAGAATGGGTACGTAAGAGGATCATGAAACTGAGAAAAAGCTTCATAGGAAATACCACACTTCAATTATTTCAGACCCCACAGTCAGAGTATTGAGTGCAGTTTTGGGCCCCATAGCTCAGGAAGGTTGGACTAGCCCTGGAGCATGTTCAGAGGAGGCTCACGAGAATGGTCCCAGAAATGAAAAGCTTAATGTGTAGGGATCATTGAGGAGTCTGGTTGTGTAATCAAGGATGAGGGAGGGTCTAATTGAAATGTACAGAACACTGAATGGCCTGGACAGAGTGGATGTTGGGAAGATGTTTCCATTGATAAGAGTGACTAGGACCCGAGGGCACAGCCTTAGAGTAAAGGGAAGAGCCTTTAGAACGGAGATAAGGGGACACTTCTTCAGCCAGGGAGTGGTGAGTCTATGGGATTCACTGCCACAGATGGTTGTGGAGGCCAGATCATTGTGTATATTTAAGACGGAGATAGATAGGTTCCTGATTGTCAAGGGAATCCAGGATTACAGGGAGAAAGCGAATGAGGTTGAGAAACTTATCAGCCATGATTGAATGGTAAAGCAGACTCAATGGGCTGAATGGCCTAATTTCTGATCCTCTGTCTTGTGGTGTTTTAAAATAGATGTAAGAGTAAGCTATTCGGCCTATTGAGCCTGCTCAACCATTCAATCTCATGATAATTGATACTTTGCCATGTTCCTGCTGTGTCCCCTCCCTTGACACCTTTAGAATCTAGAAATCGATCTGTTAGAGTCTTAAGAATATTCAGTGAATTTCCTCTATAGCTTTATATGGTGGAGAACTCCACAGGGTCAGCAGTCTCTGAGCGAAGACATTTATTCCCACCTCAGTGCGATATGATCTGGCATCGATACTGATTACACACTTACTGATTTTCTGCCACTATCAATTGGGGCAGTTTGTCGTGTTCCTTCACAATCCTGCTCTTGAAATATTCCAGACGGTTAGGAAGGATAGAACAGGACATTCAGGGATACAAGAGGTAGGATCTGAATCCAGCCTTTTGAATCATTGAGTCTGCTCCAAGATTCACAGAGATCCCTCCCTCATCCTTGATTACACAACCAGACTCCTCAATGATCCCTACACATTAAGCTTTTCATTTCTGGGACCATTCTCGTGAGCCTCCTCTGAACATGCTCCAGGGATAGATTCATCCTCAACTCAACCCCCCTGTCTTTTCCCCATTCACTTCAACACCATTCCTGTTAGAAATCTGTCCATCTCAGCATTGAATCGACTTAGAAACCCAGGGTCGATGGCTCTCTGTGATAAATTACTCCACAGATACACACCACTCTGAGAGGAGAGATTCCTCCATATCTCTGTCTTCGACATGGGGCTTCTTATCGTGAGGTGACGCCCTGTGGTCAGAGACATAATCTCTCCACATCTGCCCTGTCAAGACCCGTGAGAATCCATAGGTCACCTCTGTTTGGCCTGCAATTCAACTCTTGGGCAACAGCTACCCAAACCTCTCAACCTCTCCTCATAAGAGAGCCCCCCTGCTTCTAGCAACAACTGAGTGAACCTTCTCTCGACTGCCCCCACTGCATGGATATCTTTACTCCAATATGGGCCTCAAAACTCTTCACAGTTTTCCAGGGAGTCCTGACCACTGCCTTGCACAGTTTTTAACAAGACCTCCAGATTCTGATACACTGTTCCTTTAGAAATAAAGGCCAGCAGCTCATCTGCCTTCCCTATTTCCCATTGAATTTGGTTGTGATTTTGTTTTGTGATACATGTATGCTGACTCCCGAATCCCAAGGTGCTGATGCTTTCTTCAGTCTTTCTCCAATGAAGGAATATTCAGCCTTCTTATTCTTTGCATCAACGTGGTCTTAGGGTTTCCCCAAACAAAAGGTGCTTCAACTTTTCCAAAGATGTGAACATGCCAGGAGTAGGCAACGTGGCTTTCTGTCGACTGCTCTACTTTCGATGTCAACAGGGTTGATTCTCAATGGCATGTTCCCACTTTCTCCCCAGACATCTTGATGCCGTTAAATCACATTTATCCATCTGTTCCTCAAATATACCCAGTGACCCAGCCTCTACAGTCTTCTGTGGGAGAGAATTCCCCAGGTTGATCACCCTCTGAGTGAAGAAATGTTTCCCCATCTCAATCTGAATTGGTCTCACCCATATCCTGAGACAGTGACCTCTCGTTCTAGACTCCCTGACCATGGGAAACATCTTCCCTGCATCTCATCTGTCCAGGCCTGTTTGTATTTTATACATTTCAATCAGTTCCCATCTCATCCTTCTAAACTGTAATTAATACAAGCCCAGTTGAGCCAATTTCTCCTCATCCTGCCATTCTCAGTGTCAGCTGAGTGAACCTTGGCTGTGCACTCTCTATGGCAAGTATATCATCTCTCAGCTAGAGTGAAAACCTACATTCAATACTCAAGGTGCAGTTGGACAAAGGTCCTGTATAACTGCAGTAAGGCATCCCACGTCTTACACTCACTATCACTTGGCTTGTCTCTAATGTCATGTGGACTGTTTATTCTGGGATGGGGAAAGCAGTTAATGGGGAAGGGGATAGAGTGCAAGAGGGAAGGCTTTTGAGAAGAGTCAAGTACACAAGGGCAGGTCGGTATTGTATCTGCAGATCTGGGGACACAGGAAGTACAAGGGCACCAGCGAGCCTGAGGTACAGCAGGGTTTGGAGACAGTGCTGCCCTGCTGAGCAGGCTCTGATCATTGAAACCCCAAATAAATCCCAAGGGAAACACGGGGTAAGTGACACAGGGTTACACACTGACAGACCTGAACAGGAACATCGACGTTTACACACACAGACCTCCGCCAACCCTGGAGTCATATCTGGTGTCAGGCAATTCCCAGGTTCCAAAGTAACTCTGCTCTCCTTTTGTTGTCCCAATGTGGCTCTCCATAAGCAGCAGACATCTCAATGTTTCCCCATGACGAGGCTCACAGGATCTGGGCCACTCATTCATTTGGGGAGGGTGAACTCCATGAGGGTGTAAAAAAAAATATTCATTGTTCCCATGTTTGGATTGTGGGAGGAAACCGGAGCACCCAGAGCAAACCCAGCCAGACATGGGGAGGATGTTCAAACTCCACACAGAGAGTCACCTGGGGCTGGAATCAAATGCAGGTCCTTAGTGCTGTGAGGCAGCAGTGCTAACCACTCAGCCACAGTGCCAGCATCAATCACTTCAATTAAAATGAAAGAGTAATTGCAGCAAATGTACACCAATCTGATACTGGGGATGGTAGGACTGCTGTGTAAGGAGAGATTAGTTCAAATGGGCCTGTATTCAGAAAGAGTTAGGAGAATGACAGGCAGAGAGTTATTGGGTGCACACGGCTTTGTTGCTTGGGCTATGTAAGAAACTTAGAGGTTATTTTCAATGTGTATTGGACACAGTGTCTCATGGCCCAGAGTGTAGTGCCTGGTCTTTGGTGCTCCACTTCAGAAAAGATGTGAGGCCATTAGAGAGAGAGTGTGGGGAACGGATTCACGAATATGGCTAAACCATGAGGAACCTCAATGAGTTGGACAGAATCGAGAGATTGCCATTGTTTTTCAAAATGAATAGAAAAAATTAATTGGGGCTTCATATGGATATTCAAAATCATAAGTGTTCCAGAAAAATGAATAATTATCGTGGATAAACAATTTCCCCATTGATGACAAACACATCAACAAAATTTAAACCCATTGATGAAAAAAGCAATGGAGACATGTGTGAAAGCCTATCCTGCAGCTCATCATGAGCATCTGGGCGCACTGCCTCTGACGATGGTGCAGACAGATTCCATGGAGATTGTTCAGGAGGGAACAGGCAAAGTGTGCAGGACAGAAACGCAGTGAGCATTCTGAGTCCAGAGAGCATTCTGATTACCATTGGGCCTTGGCAGGTAAACATAATCAAATTACTTTGATAAACTTTGTGAAGGGATACATTATTCCATTCTTCATCACTTCTCTGAATTTCCTCTGGGTAACTACATAAATAAAGGTGTTTGTGCAGCACCTCAGGAGCTGCAGCATGAAGCCAATCTCTCTTACAAATGTTGGCAGAGGAACTGGGTATCCCAAGTAATCAAAGCATCTCAGTATGGAATAAGCAATGAACACCACCCATAACATGATGAAATTGCCAATTAACATAATCATGGATTTCCTCCGACTCCCCATCTCTGGGTCACTGACACTGTCTCCAGTTGTCTGAGCTCGGAGTCTCCTGCAAGCTCTGTTGGCAAATATAATGTTTCTGACAGTCAAAGTGTTTAACAGTAGAATCAAAATAAATGGAATGAATGGTGTTATTATGTAATGAATCAATTCAACAATGGCCCAGACAACTGAACAAAGTACATCGTAAGTCACACGACAGAACCATGGGTTTTTGGAAAGCCAGTATCTGTTTGTATAACTGAAATACCAGAATATGTTCTTGAAACAATTCAGCACAGTCACTGTTCCTAAAACCACACCTGCTGTTTTCTCAGTGCAATGTTTACTTCTCAGCTTCCAGAAACAAATGGGGACAAACTGATCTAAGGTGAATTTGACTGTGAACCAGACAGAGCAGTGTTTGGCAGCATCAAGCAGAATGGTATGGATATTGCACAGGGGGACGGACATCAGGAAAAGAAACTCCCCTTGATGTGTAACAGGAACTTGTTGTAATATCACATAGAAGATCACAACCAATAGGTCCATCTCTGCCATAACCACCAGATAATGAGTAACACATTTGGAAAGACCACACTTCCACCGAATCTGGATTAGAATTGTCACCACATTCACTTGACAGAAGAGGGGAAAATAAGAGAGCTTATTGATCAGTTACAATGCAGGAAACAATGCAACCAATTCTTAATTACTGTTATTCAATCTTATTGCAACAAACTACTTTGTGATAATAAATATATTGTTTGACATTCCAATTAGAGAGGATTCTCAAAATCCACTAACCTGCCTGCCCCGGCCGACCCATTGTCTCAGCCTGCTCCTGCCCCACCGAACTCATCTCCCAATACCTCGACACGGTCCTGTCCCCTTTAGTCCAAGAACTCCCCACCTACGTTCGGGCCACCACCCACGCCCTCCACCTCCTCCAGGAGTTTCGCTTCCCCGGTCCCCAACGCCTTATTTTCACTATGGACATCCAGTCCCTGTACACCTCCATCCCCCATCACGAAGGACTCAAAGCCCTCCGCTTCTTCCTTTCCCGCCGCACCAACCAGCACCCTTCCACTGACACCCTCCTTCGACTGACTGAACTGGTCCTCACCCTGAATAACTTCTCTTTTCAATCCTCCCACTTCCTCCAAACTAAAGGAGTTGCCATGGGCACCCGCATGGGCCCCAGCTATGCCTGCCTCTTCGTAGGATATGTGGAACAGTCCATCTTCCGCAACTACACTGGCACCCCCCCCCACCTTTTCCTCTGCTACATCGATGACTGTATCGGCGCTGCCTCGTGCTCCCACGAGGAGGTTGAACAGTTCATCAACTTTACTAACACCTTCCATCCCGACCTGAAATTCACCTGGACTGTCTCAGACTCCTCCCTCCCCTTCCTAGACCTTTCCATTTCTATCTCGGGCGACCGACTCAACACAGACATCTATTATAAACCGACTGACTCCCACAGCTACCTGGACTACACCTCCTCCCACCCTGCCCCCTGTAAAAACGCCATCCCATATTCCCAATTCCTTCGTCTCCGCCGCATCTGCTCCCAGGAGGACCAATTCCAACACCGCACAGCCCAGATGGCCTCCTTCTTCAAGGACCGCAGATTCCCCCCCAGACGTGATCGACGATGCCCTCCACCGCATCTCCTCCACTTCCCGCTCCTCCGCCCTTGAGCCCTGCTCCTCCAACCGCCACCAAGACAGAACCCCACTGGTTCTCACCTACCACCCCACCAACCTCCGCATACAACGTATCATCCGCCGCCATTTCCGCCACCTCCAAACGGACCCCACCACCAAGGATATATTTCCCTCCCCTCCCCTATCAGCGTTCCGCAAGGACCACTCCCTTCATGACTCCCTCGTCAGATCCACACCCCCCACCAACCCAACCTCCACCCCCGGCACCTTCCCCTGCAACCGCAGGAAATGTAAAACTTGCGCCCACACCTCCACACTCACTTCCCTCCAAGGCCCCAAGGGATCCTTCCATATCCGCCACAAGTTCACCTGTACCTCCACACACATCATCTATTGCATCCGCTGCACCCAATGTGGCCTCCTCTATATTGGGGAGACGGGCCGCTTACTTGCGGAACGCTTCAGAGAACACCTCCGGGCCGCCCGAACCAACCAACCCAATCACCCCGTGGCTCAACACTTTAATTCTCCCTCCCACTCCACCGAGGACATGCAGGTCCTTGGACTCCTCCACCGGCAGAACACAACAACACGACGGCTGGAGGAGGAGCGCCTCATCTTCCGCCTGGGAACCCTCCAACCACAAGGTATGAATTCAGATTTCTCCAGTTTCCTCATTTCCCCTCCCCACACCTTGTCTCAGTCGGTTCCCTCAACTCAGCACCGCCCTCCTAACCTGCAATCCTCTTCCTGACCTCTCCGCCCCCACCCCACTCCGGCCTATCACCCTCACCTTGACCTCCTTCCACCTATCCCACCTCCATCGCCCCTCCCCCTAGTCCCTCCTCCCTACCTTTTATCTTAGCCTGCTTGGCTCTCTCTCTTATTCCTGATGAAGGGCTTATGCTCGAAACGTCGAATTCTCTATTCCTGAGATGCTGCCTGGCCTGCTGTGCTTTTTGCAGCTGTGATCTCCAGCATCTGCAGACCTCATTTTTTACTCTCAATATTTTAGTTGTGGGAGGACAGATACACAATATAATTGTGGCCAAACGCACAAAGCAATGGAGCAGGTGAAACATAATTACAAAACAAAATTGCAATTTGAATAAATGCAAAAGGAATGCATTTGTAAATTGGGGTGGAAAAGTTTCTCACAAGTCTGAAAATATAGGAATGGAAACACTTAGAATGTTTCTTTCTCGCAAGTGGGCCATACATATATTGGATCTAGTTTGCAGTCATGATTGTACAATCATTATTATACTTATCATAGAGAAAATAATCATTTGAAAATTTTGAAAACTACACTTCTTCCAAAGAAAGAAAGAAAGCATAAAAGCAAGAAGCCTTCTTGAAGTAATGTCAATGATGACATATAAGGAAGATCACTGAAAAAGTACTGACACAAAGATTAAGGTCACTCATGTGCTTAAATTCCATCTTTTGAAACAACATCCCTCGAGTGTAACTTAGCTGGGATAGCAAACTCAGCTACGACCAGATAGTTAATCTTCTGAATATCATTAATCACCCACAGAATCTTCAAGTTGCTCAAAAAATCAAGAGACATGATTTCCGTTTTGTAAACAATGGATCTATCGATGGTTGTTGGTAAGGTCTGTTCTCTCTTTGGGAGATTGAAAATAAAATCCCTTATTTATAGGAGGGAGAATGCATCAGATCAGAAAGCCAGTTCCCATGTTAATTGAGAATGAACTACAGCCAGTAATAACAACAACCATTCCAAAGGGGATTCGTACATGAGCTGTTGACGTCCTGACCAGATCATCCTGATGCATTCTCACCAACTCCAAGTCTTGGTTCAAATCTACACCATAAGAGAAAGATCAATCTCCCACAAATGTAAATAAAGTACATTTGTCAGAAAAAAATAATGGGGCACAGGATGATTGAATTTTATGAGATACAAAAAAGTTAGGAAAACGCAGACTTAATACTGAACAATAGGATTTGAAAAAATGAACGCAAAATGTTTTCCCAGATTCCTCCTGGCACCCTCCAAACTTTTGCATTGGCATTTTCAGAAATGTTGCCAATTATGTTTATCAGTTTCAGGATGCGATAGACAGGTTTTGAATCAGGAAAGAAATCAAGGTTCATGTGGAAAAGGAAAAGAAATAGATATGACCATTTTCAGATCAGCCAGGGTCCCACTGAATTGTGTAACCTATGCCCAATCTACAAGGCATATGTCAGGAGTGGGATGGAATAGTCCGATTTGCCTGCAGTTGTGAAGCTGTAGGGAGATTCATGAAGCTTGTCACCATCCAGGGCAAAGCAGCCAGTTCATTGCCACCACATCCGCAAACATCCCCTCCCCCCACCACCGATGCAATGTGCACCACCTACAAGATGCGTAGTTTAATGTTTAAAGTAGTTGCCCGTTAAAAGCAAATGGTGCCCATTTAAAACAGAGATGAGGTGACATCTTTTCTCTCAGAAGGATGTGAGCCTTTGGAATTCCCTTCCTCAAAAGACAGTGGTTCGAGAATTTTTAAGCACTTTGTAAGACAAAAGTGGACTGTTGATGATGAAGGCATTGAAAGATGATCAGGACATGCAGGAATATAGAGTTGAGGTTAAAATCAGATCAGCCATGACCTTATTGAAAGGTGCAGCAAGATTCAAGGGACAAATAGCCTCCTCGTGTTCTTGTTTGTTCATTTTAATGAGTAATTTCGGATTTTTCCAATGAATAAGTCCTCAACCACCAAAATTGGAAGTGTAGTGGCCAGCAAAGAAGGTCACCTCAGAGTACAATGGGATCTTGATCAGATGGGTGAATAAGCTGAGGAATGGTAGATGGAGTTTAATTAAGATAAATGTGAGGAAAGACAAATTAGAGCAGGACTTATACACTTAATGATAAGGTCTGGGCAAGTGATGCTGAACAAAATGTTACCTTGGAGTACAGGTTCACAGGTCCTTGAAGCTGAGTCGCATATATATAGGATAGTGAAGAAGGTATATGGTATGCTTTCCTTTATTGATCAGAGCATTAAGTAGAGGAGTTGGGAGGTCATGTTGCAGCTGTATTGGATATTGATTTGGCCACTTTTGGGATACTGCGTTCAATTCTGCTCTCTCAGCTACAGGAAGGACGTTGTGAAACTTGAATGTGATCAGAATAGATTCACAAGGATGTTGCCAGGTTTGGAGTAATTGAGCTATAGGGACAGGCTAAATAGGTTATTTTCCATGGACTGTTGGAGGCTGAGGGGGTGACCTTATAGAGATTTATAAAATCATGAAGGGCATCGATAGGGCAATTAGACACTGTCTTATTCCCAGGGTGGGACAGTCCAAACCGAGAGGGCATAGGTTTAAGGTTAGAGTGGAAAGATTTAAAAGGGACATGGGAGATAACGTTTTCATACAGATGGTAGTGCATGTATAAAATGAGCTGCCAGAGAAAGAGGTGGGGGCTGGTACAAATACAGCATTTAGAAGGCTTCTGGATGGGTATATAGGAAGGGTTTAGAGGAATATTGGCCATGTGCTGGCAAATTGGAATGGGTTTATCTAGGATACCTGGTCAGCATAAATGAGTTGGACTGAAAGATCTGTTTCCGTTCTGTACATCTCTATGACTCTAATGGAAGTCGATTTATTCTGACACATTGCATGTGTTCCAATGTTATTTAGTTGCTTCCTGCATTGGAACACATCAAAAGGCTTCTGATAATCTGTGTTCACAGCAGACAGAAATTACACCTTTGCTACTTTGTTTGGATAATCCACCCACAAAGACAACTGGCAGGCTGTTAAAAAACAATTTCCCATTCATACATTTGCATTAACCCTGCCCAGTTATTTTCTCAGCATCCGGGTGCCAACATATTTTATAATAGACCATTAGTTTCCAACTATTTACACTGTATCTTAAATTCGATATTCCCTACTTTCTCCTTCCATCCCTTCTTAAAAAGCTAAGGTAGACACCTGCTCCCTTTCAAATTGCAGACACTGTCCCCAAGTTTACATATTGGCCCCAACACCATCCAGTATCACCATGCTCCATTTGTTCATGCTTTGAACATGTGTCCCAGGGATTTGTCAATTTAGGATTAGATTAATTTCACCAGCACTGCTTTGTTTCCACAAGACTTTCTCAGTTTATCATTCTCACGAGTCCCTCTGAATACAAGGCACTGCCTTAGGCTGACACTCTGCCGATCAGCTACTGCCTCATGATCTGAGCCTCAACACTGAGGGAGGGCCTTATTGTCAGAGGTTCATTCCTAACAGTGCGCCTCATTGTCAGAGAATCTGTTCTGAGGCAGTGCCTCACACTAATGGGCTCAGAGATGCTGGAACGCTACACCATTAAAGGATCAATACTGAGGTATTGCAGCACTGTCAGAGTCAGTTCTGAGGGCTCCCTCAGTACTGGCTCTCTCACAGTGCTCCACTATCAGCACTGAGCCTCGAAATGTGTGGCCCATCCTCAATTCTGATCTCCATGTAAACAGGCACAGCCCCAGAATGGACCCTCTGACAAAAAGGCACCAATCCTTTGACAGTGAGGCATGCCTTTAGTTTTGACCCTGTAATAGTGCTGCAATACCTGAGTACTCAGCCCGAAATTATCTGGCACTCCCTCAGTTCTAAACCTCTTATAATAAGGCATTGCCTCCATATTGACCCTCTTGTAATAATCCGTTCCCCACAGTTCTGACCATTTGACAGTGCTTCCATATCTCAGATAGAGAGGGAATTGGTGCAGTGTAGCACGAAATGGGAAAATCGGGGCAGGCAATACTGAATGGGAGAGTGAGAGTGGGGCATCTCTAAATGGGCCAATTTGAGAATTAGTGTAGGGCAACACTGATTGGAGAAATTGTCCAGAACATCAGTAAATGGGGGAATTGGTCTTGGGCAACACTGAATTGGAGAATTGGTGCAGGGCATCAGTAAATGTGAGAGATGCTGCAGGGTGCTAACTAGAGCATGTGTAGATGGGAGAACACGGGCAGGGAATCAGTAAGTAGAAGAAATGTTGTAAAGGAGCAGGAAAGTGGAGATTCACACAAGGCACCACGAAAAGAAAAATATTGCTCAGGTCATCATTTTGCATAAAATGTTTACCAGAGAAAATGGGAGAAATGGGTGAAGACATCACTGAATGGGAGAATTGGTGCAATTCATGATGAAAGGGAGGATTTGTGCAGGATCAGTTATTTGGGAAGTTGAAGCAGGGAACGCCAAAATTCGAGAATTCTGGTAGCAGACCACTAACTGGGAGAATTGTTGCAGAGAAATACTAAATGGAAGAACTGGTGCACAGTGGAACTAAATTAGAGAACTGGAGCATAGCGCCATTAAATGGGAGAATGAGAGTGGGGCACCCCTAAATGGTAGAATAGGGCTAAGGCATCAGCAAATGGGAGAATTAGTATAGGGGTCTGGGTAAATGGGAGAATTGGTGGGCATCAGTAAATGGGAGAATTAAGTCTGGATGTAGGCTTGCTCGCTGAGCTGGAGGGTTCATTTTCAGACGTTTCATCACCATTCTAGATTACATCTTCAGTGAGCCTCTGGACAAAGCACTGCTCAATGATATCACAATCAAAAATTTAATGGAAGGTATAATCAAATGAGAGATGCTGATTTAAACTCACTCCTTAATCTCCTCATCTTACACACACCTCACACCTACATACTCAGCCACTCCCACACTGACACATGCACACACACACACACACACACACACACACAGAGTCGCTGATCAGTTCCTGCTAGATTGCTGGTTTTGAACATCCACGAGGACAATCATCCTAATCCCATGTGTTATGCCCTGCTCCCAAACACAGACTCTGATTGCAATCTGGAGTGTGATACAGATGCCTTTCAGTGTCGGAGGGAGGTGAGTCTTGAGCCTGGCCCAGGTATTTAAATGTCCTGCGTTCATCTGACATCCAGGGATTCTTTAGTGGAGCTTTCATACATGGAAATCCCAACATATTTGGTCATTCGGGTCCTTATGTGCCTGTGTGAGCGAGTTGTGTGTGTGTATGTGTGTGTATGTGTGTGCACATGCATACCACCCTGCAATTTTGGATCTAATATGACTTACTTAAGGACTCACTGAAATATGCTGTTAAGTTTTTTGATTGTGATATCATTGAATGAGCTTTACTCTGTATCAAACTCAATGTTTACCTGAGCAGGGAGGGAATGATAGGGCTGAGAATCTGGATCCCCAGCGAGGTCTCTCACTGAGGGTCAGCTGAAGGGCCTGTTTCCATGCTGTAGGGATTCTAGGAATCTCATGACGTATGCAAATCAATGTTTGTGCCAAAACTGTGTTCCTCATGCCTTCTTAAAATCTCTTTCCTTGCACCTTTAAAGCCTGCCCCGTTCTCTTGAAACTCCCCCATCCTTGGGAAAGGGCAACTGCATCTATACCTTTTATTATTTGGTAAACTTCTACCTGCTCCCCTCTCAACCTCCTACATTCCAGGAGAAAAAGATCCTCGACATTCCAGCCTTTCGTTATAACTCAAACATTCCATTGCCAGCAACATCCTGGTAAATCTCTTCTGAACCCTCTCCAGTTTAATAATATCATTCCTATAACTGGGTGCTGGCTGTTTCAAAGTTTCAGTTTTGGAACTATATTGTAAGCTTTTGTGGACCTGATATTTTAACCCTCCCTCGCCCTCTCTCCACAAAAGCTTTTGCAAACACTCAGCTATTATTTCAGTTTCCAGTGTGAACAATAAAACAGTGAACAAAACAATTCCTGTGGATTTCCCATGGCCAACCCACCCAGTCTAACATCCCTAGACACTGTGGACAATAATGTTAAACACTTTCATCCTTCAGTAGTTCCTAGACATTGGTCACGTCCTGTCTTTTAGCACTGAAGTAATGCATGTTGGTATTTTGGGAGGTGGCTGCTGCCTTATTACAGGATGATGAAAGGAGAATACAGGATCCAGTGGGACATTTCTCTTAAAAAAAATAGTTTCATTCATTCAGACAGTGGCTGCTAATGCCTCCTCCAGAGGGAGCCACCCTGCAATACTTCACGGCCCCGGCCCAAGTCACATCTTGCCTACTCCCACATCTTGCTTGTCAGTCCTTCCCCATGGGTGTGGCCATCTTGAGATGACATCATTGTGTAGCCCATTGCGTCACTCAGGTCATTGTGTGACTGTCCGAACCAATAGAATGGTCAGGGACAGGAGCCAATTGCCCCAAAACAAACCTGCCACTTGTGCAGTAGCTCGGGGAGGCCAGCAGAGGGTGGCATTGTAACACTTTAAACACAAGGAGGACATACACTGAGACTTTGAGTCATCAGATTTTAATTAATTCATTCATTTAAACCTCCTTCCAGGACAAACTGTGTCCCATTGCAGGCACAGGTGGGCCCACACAAACAGGACCAACAGCATTATATCAATTTAAAAAGAAGACTAGACAAAAAACAGATAGCTGGTGGTTCAAACCCATTTAATTGATTCAGCTCCCAAAACAACAGAGAGCCCATTGCACAAAGACACAGACACAGAGAGACACAGACACAGTGACGCACACTAATACACATGCTGACACACTCACATACACATACCCGTACACACAGATAGTCAGATACAGAGTCAGAAACACACATGAATATGCAATCACACACACCCACAGAGATGCACACAAACAGACATGTATAGGCTGTGTACAGTAACTGACACTGCCCTGAGTTTAACCATCTATAACACAATCTCTGTCAATCAGCACATTCCCAGCTTTTTGAGATGAAATGTCGATAACAGTGTGGAACAGTCACATGATGTCCCTCAGGCTATTGTCAGGTAAGAGGTGAATCTGGTTAAAATCTCATGGATATTTGCACAATTAACAGACTTGTGTAACAGAACCGTTGTGCTCTCCATGTTTAAGAATAAACTTTCCCAGCATCACAACTCCAAATATTCCCTGTCTCCACCTCCGACACTCGGTAGCAGCAGTGTGTACCATAGAGAAGATGTACTGCAGAAATTCACTAAAGTTCCTTACAGAGCAGCTTCCAGACCTACGGCATGATCACCTGGAGTACCAAGCAAAGCAGATACACAGAAACACCACCAGGTGGCAAATCCTCAACAAGCGACCTGCCATCCTGGCTTGGAAAAACATATCAGTCCCATAAGTGCATTGACAATGCAACCTTTCCTCGTCAGAGCGTCTGTTCCCCAGCCAGCGATGGCCTAAACCCATTAATGAATCATTAAAGTTAAGGTTCACTATTTTAGTGCCCGGGATGCTCCAATGCTCGGCATTGAAATATATTGGGTCTATATTTGAGAAAGTTGAAAGGCAATTGGAATATATCAGATTCTGAAGAAGCAGGGGCTTGAAAGTGTACATGCTCAGAAATTATTCCTACAGGCCTGGGAATCTGAAATAATGAGGACACTGTCTCATAATAAGGGGCAGATTATTTATGACAAAGACCAGGAGGCAGCCCTTCACTCTAAGGCCTCTGAATCTTTAACATGCTCTATCCCTGAGGACTGTGGATACTCCATGACTGAATACAGTTCAGACTAGAATAGACAGATGGCTGGTGCCTCAGGGAATCATGGGATATGACGAGTGGACAGGAAACTGAATTTGAAATCTAAAATCAGCTCTGATTGGATTGACTACCAGAACAGGCTGCGCAGTCTCCTCCTGCTCAAATTGTCTCAACCTTTAGACATTTACTGAACCAACTCCCAACCGTTGCAGATTTGGCTCCACAAAACTGCTTGTTATTAAACATCTGGAGCCTCCACCCTATTACAAACCATCTCATTCTTTGTTCAGCACCACCCCCATTCCAATTGTTCAGAAATGATTACTTTCCT
Organism: Hemiscyllium ocellatum; assembly: GCF_020745735.1. Lineage (NCBI taxonomy): Eukaryota > Metazoa > Chordata > Chondrichthyes > Orectolobiformes > Hemiscylliidae > Hemiscyllium > Hemiscyllium ocellatum. The sequence continues at coordinate 13,919,165 of NC_083444.1, forward strand.
AACTTCATTCTGTTGGACTGAAGCCCTCCACCCCCAGGACACATGGGTTAATCTTTCCGCCCCAACACTCCAGCACACCTTCCTTTCGCTCTTTAGATGCTGCTGACCTTGTCAGTTTTCTCAGCCCGGCCTCCGTTTATTTCAGAGGGAACATCCTCTGCCTGGTCCCCTTTCTGAGAGAGGAATCAGTCTCCGGCCTGACTCCTTGGTATTCTGTTTGTTCACAGAGAAAATAGCTACCGCTCCATTCAAATTCATAACATGCCCAGAGGGGCATCAATGTATTGTGGTGATATTAGATAACAGTGAAATTGACAACTGATCTTGGAAGAACTGTTGGGGAAGTTCACAGCACAGAAGCAGATAAGTTAATCATTGTTTTAAATGCGGCCTACAGCGAATCTGAAGCAGTGAGCAGAGTGGGTTCTTTCTTGATTGTATGTTTATGGTGACATGTCTCTTGATTAAACTTAAAATATAAGCCATAACTATTATTTTAACCAAGTGTTTGCAGAGGAATAAGACGATGTTATTTCCTGTGTTTGTAGATTGTGAAGGAGCAAAAATGGCCTTTAATAGAGTGATATGTACTTCTTGTCAGATGTGGGAGTTTAAAGAGACTTTAAGGGTTACTGCTGATTATACCTGCCATAAATGCTGTTGGCTGCAAATCTTATCAGATCGAGTGGATCGGTTGGAGAGACAGATAAAAGCGATGAGGAATTTGCAACAGCAATAGTATATGATGGATTGACAGTTATAGGAAGAGGGGGAAGTCTCAGATACAGTCACATAGATGGGTTAACTCCAGGAAAGATAAGAGAGGTAGGCAGCTAGTGCAGGAGTCTTTTGTGGATATTTCCATTTCAAACAGTTATGCTGTATGCTGTTTTGGAAAATGTAGGGGGTGATGGATTCTCAGTGGAACATAGCATGAACAGCTAAGTTTCTGGTATTGAGACTGGCTCTGATGCAACGAGGGGTACGTCGGGTTCCAAGAGACCAATTGTTTTAGGGGATCCTCTAGTCTGAGGTACAGACAGACGTTTCTATGGTCAGCAGTGAAAAAGCAGAATGTGTGTTGCTTCCCTGGTGACAAGATCAAGGATGTCTCATGAGAGGGTGCAGAATGTTCTCACAGGGGAAGAGGGGCCAGCAAGAGTTCATTGTCCACGTTGGAACCAACGACACAGGAAGGGAAGAGGTTGAGATTCTGAATGAAATTTCAGAGAGTTAGGTAGAAATTTAACAAGGAGGTCCTTGAGTGTGGTAATAACTGGATTCCTCCCGGTGCTATGAGCCAGTGAGGGCAGGAGTAGGAGGATAGAGCAGATGAATGCAAGGCTGAGGATCTGGTTTATGGGAGAAGGATTCACATTTTTGGATCATTGGAATCTCTTTTGGGGTAGAAGTGACCTGTACAAGTAGGGCAGATTGCACCTAAATTGGAAGGGGACCAATATTCTGGCAGGGAAATTTGCTAGAGAGCTCAGGAGGATTTAAACTAGTAAGGTTTGGAGGGGGGTGGGTGTGGGACCCAGGTAGATAGTGAGGAAATAGATCAATCTGAGAGTGGTACAGTTGCCAACAGAAGTGAGTCAAACAGTCAGGGCAGGCAGGGACAAGGCTGTTCTCATACATTAAACTGCATTAATTTCAATGCAAAGGGCCTAACAGGGAAGGCAGATAAACTTAGGACATGGTTAGGAACATGGGACTGAGAAACCACAGCAATTACAGAAACATGGCTCAGGGATGGGCAGGATTGGCAGCTTAATGTTCCAGGATACAAATGCTCCAGGAAGGATAGAAAGGGAGGCAAGAGAGGAGGGGGAGTGGCATTTTTGATAAGGGATAGCATTACAGCTGTGCTGAGGGAGGATATTCATGGAAATACATCCAGGGAAGTTATTTGGGTGAAACTGAGAAATAAGAAAGGGATGATCACCTTATTGGGATTGTATTATAGACCCCCTAATATTCAGAGGGAAATTGAGAAACAAACTTGTGAGGAGGTCTCAGCTGTCTGTAAGAATAATAGGGTGATTATTGTCGGGGATTTTAACTTTCCGTACATAGGCTGGGACTGCCGTAGTGTTAAGGGTTTAGATGAGACGAATTTGTTAGGTGTGTACAAGACAATTTTCTGATTCAGTATGTGGATGTACCTACTGGAGAAGTTGCAAAACTTGACCTACTCTTGGGAAATAAGGCAGGGCAGGTGACTGAGGTGTCAGTGGGGGAGCAAATCCATACCAACTCTCTAAAGAAAATCTCACCCAGACTCAGTGCAAAGATCTTCATAAGCCCTGCATCTCCCATGGCCAACCTACATATCCTTCAACATTATGTGCAATTTAGTGTGGCCAATCCACCTAACCTGCATAACTTTGAACTGTGGAAGGTAACCCACGCAGACACAGGGAGATTGTGCAAACTCTACAGAGACAGGTATTCGAGGCTGGAATGAAACCCAGATTCCTGTCATCGTGAGGCAGCATTGCTAACCACTGAGCTACCATACTGCCCTTATATAATTGGCAGGATTCGAACCTGCACAGTGAAACCCCAGTGGCTTTTCTAAGCCATCACCCTAACCGTTCTGACCATGACAAACACCTATCACTACTGAGAGGGACCTCGACGTTCTTCGCTTCAGTGTTTACAACTGAAAGGGACCTTGACGTTTGTAAGGATAGTGTGAAACACACTGATATGTTAGAACAGATTGATGTTAGGAAGGAGGATGTGCTGAGAATTTTAAAAACCAGGAGGATAGATAAATCCCCTGAGCCAGAGGGGATATATGCTAGGTTGGATCAGGAAGCAAGAGATTGCTAATTTGTCAGCAATGATCTTAGCGTCCTCACTGTCCACTGGAATACTGATAGATGATTGTAGGGTAGAAAATGTTATTCCCTCCTTCAAGAAAGGGAATAGGGATAATCCTGGGAATTACAGACAAGTCAGTCTTATGTCTGTGGTGGGCAAAGTATTGGAATTGATTCTGAGAGACAGGTTTTATGATTACTTGGAAAACTGTAGTCTGATCAGAGATAGTTGTGTGCCTTTATGAGGGTTAGGTCATGCCTTAAACCTTACTGAATTCTTTGAGGATGTGAGAAAACACATTGATGAAGTGGATGTGGTGTACATGAATTTTAACAAGGCGTTTGATGAGGTTCCACGTGGTAAGCTCATTCAGAAAGTAAGTAGGCGTGACATAAAGGAAAATCTATTGGTTTGTGTATTGAATTGGCTGTCCCATAGAAGACAGAAGGTGGTGGCAGATGGAAAGTATCCAGCCTGAAGATTAGTGACCAATGATGTTCTGCAGGGATCTGTTCTGGGACCTCTGCTCTTTGTGATTTTTATGAATGACTTGGATAAGCGAGTGGAAGGGTGGGTTAGTAAGTTTGCTGATGACATGAAGCTTGATGGAGTTGTGGATAGTGTGAATGACTGTTGGAGGTTGCAACGGGACATTGACAGGATTCAGAACTGGGCTGATAAGTGGCAGATGGAGTTCAGTCTGGAAAAATGTTTCATTTTGGAAGGTTGAATTTTAATGCAGAATACATGGTTACTGGCTGGAATTTTGGCAGAGTGAAGTAACAAAAGGATCTTGGGGTCCATGTCCATAGATCCTTCAAAGTTGACACCCAAGTTGATGGGGTTGTTAAGAAGGTATTATCGTGTGTTGGCTTTTATTAACAGGGGGATTGAGTTTAAGAGCCGTGAGGTCTGCTGTAGCTTGATAGAGCCCTGGTTAGACCACACTTGGAATATTGTGTTCAGTTCTGTTCACCTCATTCTAGGAAAGATGTGGAAGCTTTAGAGGAGATTTCCCAGGATCCTGCCTGGACAGGAGGGCATGTCTTATGAAGAAAAGTTGCGGAGGTAGGGTTTGCTCATTGAAGCCAAGAAAGATGAGAGGTGATTTAATAGAGGCGTACAAGATATTGAGAGGTACAGATAGAGTGGATTGGCAGAGATTTTTGTCCATGGCAGAAATGTCTATCACAAGGGGGCTTAATTTTAAGGGAATTGGAGGGAGGTTTAGGGGAGATGTCAGAGGTAGGTTCATTACGTAGAGAGTGGTGGATGCGTGGAATGCACTGCCAGCGATGGTCGTAGAGTCAGAGACAGTAGGGACATTTAAGCAACTCTTAGAAAGGCACATGGAAAATAGTGCAGTGAAGGGTATGCAGGTTAGTCTGAGCTTAGAATGGGATAAAAGGCAGGCACAACATCAAGGGCTGGAGGGCCTGTACTGTGCTGAACTGTTCTATGTCCTGTGTTTGAGACCCTGCCTCGCCTGTCATGTCAGGAAATTCTTGGTATTGGACCATTTATTTGGTTTTAATGACATCACTGTCCTAAATGAGGCCATCAGGAGAAAGTGAGGACTGTAGATGCTGGAGAGTCAGAGTCAGAAAGTGTGGTGCTGGAAAAGCCCAGCAGGTCAGGTAGCATCCGAGGATCAAACGTAATTGAGTTTTTGAATAAGTAACAAAGAGGATTGATGAGGGCAGAGCGGTAGATGTGATCTATATGGGCTTCAGTAAGGCATTCAACAAGGTTCCACATGGAAGACTGATTAAAAAGGTTAGATCTCATGGAATACAGGGAGAACTAGTCACTTGGATACAGAACTGGCTCAAAGGTAGAAGATAGGGGATGGTGATAGAAGGTTGTTTTTCAGACTGGAGGTCTGTGACCAGTGGAGTGCCACAAGAATCGGTGCTGGGTCCTCTACTTTTTGTCATTCATATAAATGATTTGGATGTGAGCAAAAGAGGTAAAGATAGTAAGTTTGCAGATGACACCAAAATTGGGGGTGCAGTGTGCAGCGAAGAGGGTTACCTCAGATTACAACAGGATCTGGACCAGATGGACAAATGGGCTGAGAAGTGGCAGATGGAGTTTAATTCAGATAAATGCGAGGTGCTGCATTTTGGGAAAACAAATCTTAGCAGGACTTATGCATTTTATGGTAAGGTCCTAGGGAGTGTTGCTGAACAAAGAGACCTCAGAGTGCAGGTTCATAGCTCCTTGAAAGTGGAGTCACAGGTAGATAGGATAGTGAAGAAGGCGTTTGTTATGCTTTCCTTTATTAGTTAGAGTATTGAGTACAGGAGTTGGAAGGTCATGTTGTGGATGCACAGGACATTGGTTAGGGCAGTGTTGGAATATTGTACGCAATTCTGGTCCCCTTCCTGTTGGAAAGACATTGTGAAACTTGAAAGGGTCCAGAAAAGATTTACAAGAATGTTTCCAGGTTTGGAGGATTTGAGCTATAGGGTTGGAGCTGTTTTCCCTGGTGTGTTGGAACCTGAGTGGTCACCTTATAGAGGTTTACAAAATTATGAGAGGCATGGATAGGGCAAATAGGGAAAGTCTTTTCCTGGGGTTGGGGAGTCCAGAACTAGAGGGCATAGATTTAGGGTGAGAGGGGAAAGATATAAAAGAGACTTATGGGGCAATGTTTTCACACAGAAGGTGGTACGTGTATGGAATGAGCTGCTCGAGGAAGTGGTGGAGGCTGATACAATTGCAACATTTAAGAGGCATTTGGATGGGTATATGAATAGGAAGAGTTTAGAGAGATATGGGCCACGTGCTGGTAGGTGGGACTAGATTGAGTTGGGATATCTAGTCGGCATGGATGGATTGGATCGACGGGTCTGTTTCCATGCTGCTCATCTCTATGACTCTATGAGCAGGAGATTCAACGTTTCGGGCATAAGCACTCATCATGAGTGACATCATATCCAGATATCATCTCCCTGCTACTCTTTTCATTGTTGTAGTTGAAGCAACATGACCAGCTATCTGGGGTTTTATTTTCAAAAACGCCTTACCTTAATAGTCATAGAAACAATGGGACACAGTTCTCCAACACAGTGTTGATGATCCGATCTACCTTCCCTTGATGCAGTTTTTTTGGTCACGGGAAAATTTCAACTTTATTGTCAGATCATGAGATGCTCCTTTCGACAAATCTTTCATGTAGACACCAAAACTGGAGGTGCAGTGGAAAGCGAAGAAGGTTACCTCAGATTACAACAGGATCTGGAGCAGATGGGCCAATTGGCTGAGGAGTGGCAGGTGGAGTTTCATTCACATAAATGTGAGGTGTTGTATTGTGGGAAAGCAAATCTTAACAGAACTTATACACTTAATGGTAAGGTCCTAGAGAATGTTGCTGAACAAAGAGACCTTGGAGTGCCTGCTCATAGCTCCTTGAAAGTGGAGTCGCAGGTTAATAGTCTCGTGAAGAAGGCATTTGGTTGCTTTCCTTTATTAGTCAGGGTATTGAGTAGAGGAGTTGGGAGGTCATATTCCAGCCATACAGGCCATTGGTTGTGCCACTTTGGAAAATTGCGTGCAGTTTTGGTCTTCCTATCAGAAAGATGTCGTGAAACTTGAAAGGGCTCAGAAAAGATTTACAAGGATGTTGCCAGGGTTGAGGAATTGATTTATAGGGAAAGGTTGAAAAGGATATGGCTGTTTTCTCTGGAGCGTTAGAGGCTGCAGGTTGACCTTATAGATGTTTATAAAATCATGCGGGACATGGATAGTGTAAATAGACAAGATCTTTTCCCTCTTGTTAGGTGACTCCGGAGATAGAGGGCATAGGTTTTGGGTGAGAGGGGAAAGATGTAAAAGAGATCTAAGGGGCAACTTTTTTATGCACCACATGGTGTGTGTATGGAATGAGCTGCCAGAGGAAGTGGTTGAGGCTGGTGCAATTGCAATAATGAAAAGGCATCTGGATGGATATATGGTTGGGAAGGGTTTGGAGGGAAATGGGCCAGGTGCTGGCAAGTGGGACTAGATTAGGTTGGGATATGTGGTTGGCATGGAGGAGTTTGACTGAAGGGTCTGTTTCCATGCTGCACATCTCTATGGCTCTGTTTGCCAGTACCAGACATCAAAGCGTTACCCTTGTTGTCTTTGTCTTGTTCCATATTTATGCTAAATCCATCTATTAGCCCGTCTTCATTTCAAAAGATTTCGCCTAGAATTGCTGTCGGTATCATTGTGCTATTTTGTGCTGATGAGTTTGATTAAATATGATTTGAGAATTTGGTGTTCTCAGCGCCTTTCACTCAATTTATTTCCCAACCAATATTTGAGAGATGAAATCCCCAACTACTCCTGCTCTATTGTTCTAATGTTCAGAAATAACTTAAGCACTGCACTTTTATTCCCCTCAGAGTATTCTGTCATTGACAGGAAACTGTGGCTGCCCCATCCAGTTTTCTCAAAATATCTTTTGCGTATATTCACATGACACATTTGGTGAGATTTCTTTCTCTTTGGCATTCTTATCAAATAGGAATCGAGAGTATAGTGCTTGAAAAGCACAACAGGTCAGACAGAATCCGAGGATCAGGAAAATCAATGCTTCAGGCATAAGCTCTTCATCAGGAATCAGGCTTATGTGCCGGGAGAGCTAAATGGAAGGAGGGTAGGGCTGGGGGAGGAAGGTAGCTGGGAATGTGACAGGTAGATGAAGGTGGGGGCGGTGGGGAAGTTAATAGCCGAATAGAGAGAGGAGGAGAACATCTTCAAGGTAGGCATCCTTGGAAGAGGCTTCACAGTAAGGTTAAAATCAACTAGGAGAAAGTGAGGACTGCAGATGCTAGAGATCAGAGAACCACACTCTCGATTCTGATCTCCAGCATCTGCAGTCCTCACTTTCTCCATTCTTATCAAATTATTCACCTCACTCAATTTCCTTTAGATTTGATAAGGTTCACTGAACCTTGCTTACAAAGGTTCACCTTTCAATGGAAGTAACACTAACCCTTTGTCTCCAGTAGAAAAACTGCAAACTGTTGATTTCTTACCTGCTTCATATTTCCTCATGTGCTGCTGTGCTACTTTTAAATGATGTCTTGCACCCACTCCATTTAATCTTCCGTTAAAATTTGAATTCAATTTTAAATAAATACTGGAATAAAAAATATCATAAATCCCATTGTTGATTGTTTGAAAAACCCATCCTCTAAACTAAAGCTCTTCAGGCAAGGAAGATGCCATCCTTACCTGGTCTGGCCTACATACCTACAGGGTCAGCACGGTGGCTCAGTAGTTAGCACTGCTCCCACACAGCTCCAGGGACCTGGGTTAAAATCCAGCCTTGGGTGACTCTCTCTGTGGAGTTTGCATATTTTCCCTTGTCTGTGGGATTTCCACCCACAATCCAAAGATATGCAGGTCAGGTGGATTGGCCATGCTGAAGTGCCCATTGTATTTAAGTACATTTGAGTCATCATTGGACAAGCATATGGACGCACATGGAATAGTGTAGGTTAGATGGGCTTCAGATTGGTATGACAGGTCGGTGCAACATCGAGGGCTAAAGGGCCTGTACTGCGCTGTAATGTTCTATGTATTAGGTGCAATAGTGAGAGGGAGAGCATTCTGGGTGGGTAGGCCTTTGGAGGGTCGGTGTGGACTTGCTGGACCAAAGGGCCTGTTTCCACACTGTAGAGAATCTAACCTAATTATGTGAATGCAGGCTCACAGCAATGTGGTTGACCCTTAACTGCCCACAGTTAGGGATGAACAATAAATACTGGCCTATTCGATGATGCTCTCATCTCATGAATGAATTTAAATAGCACCCATCAGTAATACAGCTTGATGATTGTTTGCCCACTTCCCATCTGCCTGAATATAAGATGGTCTCCATTTCCTCAGGAAGACTTCATCTGTAAAATAGTAACATTCTAGGATGCTCTTAGATTCTGTATTCTACATTCTATGTTCTCTACTCTGGCTATTGAAGACTAGCAATTCCTATACCTTCTTAACCATCCTGGAAGGAAGTGTGGTCTCCAGATGCTGGAGAGTGAGAATAGAAAGTGTGGTACTGAAAAATCACAGCGGTTGCTCCTCCAATGCTGACTGACCTGCAGTGTTTTTTTCCTGCGCCACGCTTTTTAACTTTTCTTAACCATCCTGTCTACCCATGCTTCTCGCTGAGGTGGGAGGTGTGTTCTCAGACATTTTGTCCCAATACAGCTTCAATGGAGGCTCACTGATGACGTTACCCAGCATGGCGACAAAATATCTTACAACAAACTTACCACCTCATCGAGAAAAGTTACAATCGGAATCTCAACTTGAGCTACAAATCTTCTCAGAAATCACCAATGGACTTGTGCACTTTGTTCCTCAGGACACCCCTCAGACTGACCATGCATTTGGCCCCTCCAGTCAATCCCATCATTTAGTAGGAACATGGCTGATCTGACATTCCTCACATCCACTTTCTTGCATTTTCCCTGTAACCCTTGATTCACTACTTAGCGATGATTCACCATTAATAAAGATAAGCTCAATTATTAGCTTGCCCTCTCTCCATGGATGCTGCCCCACCCTTTGTGGTATCCACATTTTTCAAGTATTTAGCTCCTACGAGGATCTATCTCTCTTAGTGATAAATACCACGCAAGGACTCAGCTTCCACAGCTCTCCCTGTGGCAGTGCCTCCATTTCATCGCCCATGAAACAAATCTTAATTCCTCATTTTTTAATTCAAGTCAATGTGTCGTACCTACGTTTTTGATTGTGAGGCATAATTAGCCCTTGTCTGACGACCATTAGCCTATTTGTCTAAGAAACAACCTTTTAGATCAGCTGCCAATCCCATTATTGTCATCTTTTCTTTGACATTTATATTTCCCTTATTAACTGTTAACCTTACAGTTCAATTTCTGTGTGAATTTTTGTATCATGTTCCTTATCCTAAATTCTAATGTTGCCCCCCTCCTCAGTTATTTTTACTTTATGTATGAGATTGGGGATCTCTGAATAAAACTTCATTTATGTCTCATCCCTAACATCCCCAGTGAAGATGGTGGTGTGCTGATCAGATTCACTGCTGTTTCTGCATTTACCTGCATGCACTTTGTTTTATTCACTCACGGGATGTGGGCGTCGTTGGTCCGGTATTTATTGCCTGTTGCCAGTTTCTCCTTCATACTGTGTGGGGGTGAGCTGCCTTGTTGAACCACTGCAGTCCGTGTGGTGTAGGTAGACCCACAATGCTGTTAGGGAGGGAGCTCCAGGATTCTGACCCAGCAACACAGAAGGAACGGTGACATGCTTCCAAGTCAGGATAGTGACTTCAGAAAAACAGGAAGAAAACTATCCATCTGACTTCACGAACTCCAACTCGCAACTAACTGGCTGGACGCACTCTCCCTCATCTCTGTACACACTGACCAAGAGGGCCATCAATTTTTTCAAGTGAACCAGAGACACACAAGGCAGGTTGAGGTTAACGTGCAGGGGTCAGAATGTTCATGCATATGTCATCCTTATCCTTCTGGATGGTAGAATTTGTGGGTTTGGAAGGTACTGTCTAAGGACCTTTGCTGACTTTGGACAATGCATCTTGAAGATATTACATACTGTTCTACTCAGTGACAGTGGGGGAAGGAATGGGTGTTTGTGCGTGCAATGTCAATTAAGTGGCTGTTTTGTCCTAGATGGTATCGAACATCTTGAGTGTTTTTAGAACTACACTCATCCAAGCAAGTGGGGAACATTCTGTTAAGCTCTTGACTTGTGTTTTGGAAATGGTGGAGATGGGGATTCAGGAGGTGATTTATTTATAGCTGCATTAAGAGCTTCCACGAGATTCTGGAAGCCAAAGTACCTAATTATTTTGTACAGTTTTCACCAAGTTCTGTAGCTCGGGATCAGGTAGTCGGTTAGCTGCTGGAGCTGCTGGGTTACAATGCAGACATTGCATTACCATGCTAGGTAACATCATCAGTGTGACTTCTGGGAAGCGCTATTGTTTTGTCCCAATTGGTTTTAATATGGGTCCAGTCTGTTGGGGTGAGTGTCACTTCCAAATCTTCTGTGCGGTTTGTACACTGGGTCTACCTCTGCATATATTTACACTACTACGAATCCTCTTGCAAGGATGCCTGCCTTGAAGAAGTTTTCCTCCTCTCTCTACAAGAATCTCAGGGAGTCCCTCTCCCACTGAAACTCCCAGGTCATTTCCTCTGCCCTGAAGCTCTTCAACCATGTCCTGAAACAAACTCGCTACCACAGCCACATTTGCTTCCTCTGTGCCTGCCTCCGTAGCCAACTCATCCCACACGGACTCCGGACCACCTTTAAACCAGCAGAGTTTGGACAGGAACAGGACAAACAGTACAGACTACAGATTCAAAAACACCAGCAACGGTTCTCCTTCAAGATCCTCCGCTCCACACTCACAGCAATGCGCCGGCACCTAACCTCTCTGCAGTCAGTCCTGCTTCAGCTGAGGGCCACACTCTCTCAGAATTGCAAAGGACCCACTCTGTACTACATCCTCAATTCATACTCTCAACAAGCAGTATTTCAACTCCATCTCAAACATCAAAAACTGTAAGTACAACAAACTTTTATCTACCAACCTCCATAACGAGCGCTCCTCAAACATTCCCATAGATTCCCCTGGCCTCTGGAACTACTTGGATGCCATTAGCCATGCGGCTGCTGCAGCTACCATCCCCACACTGATTGATGATGTCACTTCCGGCCCCATCATGGCCATTCCCACAGCCACTTCCGCCCCTCACAATTCCTCATGCACCACATTTAGCATCACTTCCCTCCCTCACATCATCGCTGATGTCACACACTCAGTGACTTCTGCCCCCGCCACTGCCGTAGTCACCACCACTTCTGCCCCCACCAACGCCACTCACCTGCATTCTGCTGATACGCCCCCCACAGATCCCTGCCCCCCCAGAACCCTGAGGGGAACACTACCCCTGCACATGACTCCACCCCCATTCCCCCCACCACAACCACTCCAGCTACAGGCTCTACCCCCATTCCCAGCTCCGCAGCCACACCAGATCCCAGCTCCCAGCCCTGCCATGTTTTCACCATCCCTCCAGACTTTCCCCTCACTGAGGATGAACGATCAGTCCTCAGCAAAGGACTCACCTTCAACCCCCTCCGCCCACGCATCAATGAATTTAATACTCACTGTGACGTCGAACAATTCTTCCGCAACCTCCGCCTCCACCTCCAAGCTTACTTCCACAATCAGGACTCCCGCCCACCTTCCGAGGACCCCTTTGCCTACGTCCAACACACTGCATCCACCTGGACACCCCGCGCTGGCCTATTACCTGCCCTTGACCTCTTCATTTCCAACTGCCGCCGGGACATTAACCGCCTCAACCTGTCTACCCCCTCCCCCACTCCAACCTCTCACCCTCACAACGCACAGCCCTCCAATCCCTCTGCTCCAATCCTGACCTCACCATCAAACCAGCAGATAAAGGGGGCGCGGTGGTAGTCTGGCGCACTGACCTCTACACTGCTGAAGCCAAACGCCAACTCGAGGACACCTCTTCCTATCGCCCCCTCGACCATGGCCCCACCCTCCATCACCAAACCATCATCTCCCAGACCATACAGAACCTCATCAGCTCAGGAGATCTCTTACCCACAGCTTCCAGCCTTATAGTCTGGGAATCCCGTACTGCCCAGTTCTACCTCCTTCCCAAGATCCACAAGCCTGAACACCCTGGCCGACCCATTGTCTCAGCATGCTCCTGCCCCACTGAACTCATCTCCACCTACCTCGACACTGTCCTATTCCCCTGGGTCCAGGAATTCCCCACATATTCCCCACCCCCCATGCCCTCCACTTCCTCCAAGACTTCCGTTTCCCCGGCCCCCAACGCCTCATCTTCACTATGGATATCCAATCCCTCTACACCTCCATCCGCCATGGCCAGGGCCTCCATGCCCTCATTTTTTTTTCCTCTCCAGACGTCCCCAGGAGTACCCTTCCACCGACACTCTCATTCGTTTGGCCTAACTGGTCCCCACCCTTAACAATTTCTCTTTCGAATCCTCCCACTGCCTCCAGACCAAAGGGGTAGCCATGTGCACACGTATGAGGCCAAGCTATGTCTGTCTCTTTGTTGGCTACGTAGAACAGTCCATCTTCCATAATTACACCGGCACCACTTCCCACCTCTTCCTCCGTTACATTGATGACTGCATTGGCGCCACCTCGTGCTCCCGCGAGGAGGTTGAGCAATTCATCAACTTCACCAACATATTCCACGCTGATCTTAAATTTACCTGGACCATCTCTGACACCTCCCTCCCCTTCCTGGACCTCTCCATCTCCATTAATGATGACCGACTTGACACTGACAATTTTTACAGACCCACCAACTCTCACAGCTACCTGGATTACACCTCTTCCCACCCTACCTCTTGCAAACATGCCATCCCGTATTCCCAATTCCTCTGCTCCGTCGTATCTGCTCCCAGGAGGACCAGTTCCACCACAGAACACACTAGATGGCCTCCTTCTTTAGAGACTGCAATTTCCCTTCCCACGTGGTTAAAGATGCCCTCCAACGCATCTCGTCCACATCCCGCACCTCTGCCCTCAGACCCCACCCCTCCAACCGTAACAAGGACAGAACACCCCTGGTGCTCACCTTCCACCCTACAAACCTTTGCATAAACCAAATCATCCGCCGAAATTTCTACCACCTCCAAAAAGACCCCACCACCAGGGATATATTTCCCTCCCCACCCCTTTCCGCCTTCCGCAAAGACCGTTCTCTCAGTGACTACCTGGTCAGGTCCGCCTACAACCCACCCTCCCATTGTGGGTGGCACGGTGGCACAGTGGTTAGCACTGCTGCCTCACAGTGCCTGAGACCCGGGTTCAATTCCTGACTCAGGCGACTGTGTGGAGTTTGCACGTTCTCCCCGTGTCTGCGTGGGTTTCCTCCAGGTGCTCCGGTTTCCTCCCACAGTCCAAAGATGTGCGGGTCAGGTGAATTGGCCATGCTAAATTGTCCGTAGTGTTAGGTAAGGGGTGTATGTAGGGGTATGGGTGGGTTGCGCTTCGGCGGGTCGGTGTGGACTTGTTGGGCCGAAGGGCCTGTTTCCACACTGTAAGTAATCTAATCTAATCTAATCTAATCCTGGCACTTTCCCCTGTCACCGCAGGAACTGTAAAACCTGTGCCCACACCTCCTCACTCACCTCCATCCAATGCCCTAAAGGAGCCTTACACATCCATCAAAGTTTTACCTGCACATCCACTAATATCATTTATTGTATCAATTGCTCTCAATGCGGTCTCCTCTACATTGGTGAGACTGGGCGCCTCCTAGCAGAGCACATTAGGGAACATCTCTGGGACACTCGCACCAATCAACCACACCGCCCCGTGGTCCAACATTTCAACTCCCACTCCCACTCTGCCGAGGACATGGAGGTCTTGGGCCTCCTTCACCGCCGTTCCCTCACCACCAGACGCCTGGAGGAAGAACGCCTCATCTTCCGCCTCGGAACACTTCAACCCCAGGGCATCAATGTGGACTTCAACAGTTTCCTCATTTCCCCTTCCCCCACCTCACCCTAGATCCAAACTTCCAGCTCAACACTGTCCCCATGACTTGTCCGGACTTGTCCTACCTGCCTAGCTCCTTTTCCACCTATCCACTCCATCTTCTCCTCCCTGACCTATCATCTTCATCCCCTCCCCCACTCACCCATTGTACTCTATGCTACTTTCTCCCCACCCCCACCCTCCTCTAGCTTATCTCTCCACGCTTCAGGCTCACTGCCTTTATTCCTGATGAAGGGCTTTTGCCCGAAATGTCGATTTCGCTGCACTTTGGATGCTGCCTGAACTGCTGTGCTTTTCCAGCACCAGTAATCCAGAATCTGGTTTCCAGCATCTGCAGTCATTGTTTTTACCAAGTTATGTTGCAGTTGTACAGGACATTGGTGAAGCCGAACTTGGAATATAGTATTCAGTTTTGGTCACTTATTTGTACCCAGGATGTTACAAAACTGGAAAGAATGTAAAAGGAATTTACAAGGATGTTGCCTGGACTCAACGGTCTGTGTTACTGGGTGGGGTCAGACAAGCTGGAATTTTTATCACCAGAGCATAAGACACTGATGTATATAAGGATGTATAAGATCATGAAAGGGTGAATGGATAGGGTGAATGTTCTCGGTCATTTTCCAAGGACTGGGGAATTGAGAACTAGAGAGCATCAGTTTAAGGTTTGAGAGGAAAGAATCAAAGGGAACCTGAGGGTCAACATTTTGACAAAGAGGTTGGTACACATATGGAATGAGCTGTCAGCAGAAGTTGTTAAGGCAGGTACATTAACAACATTTAAAAGGTATTTGGACAAATGTATGGACAGGAAAGGATTAGAAGGATATGTGCCAAGCGCAGGGTAGTGGGGTTAGCAGTGATGGACATTTTGATCGGCACGGACCAGTTTGGGACAAAGGCCCTGTCTCTGTGCTGTCGGACTCCATGATTCAATGTATTGAATTTGAGAAAAAAGAACCAGTTAATTGGAACACATTAAGGCCAGCAGCATGAACCATCTGTCACAGCTGCAGCACATGGGCTGGAGGGTGACATATAGACACTGCCCTGGCTCGGGGGGGAAGAGTCGTTGGATAATTTGCACCAAGAGGCCGTCCCAACTTGGAGGGTTGAATTGTCTGATTTTGGTCAGTGCTCAGAGACAGGAGAGTGTGATTACGAGTAAGGTATGGACAGGGATACAGACTGCCGCAGAACAGGAGGCTCATTCTTTGGCAAGAGTGACTTGACTGTGACACCAGAGGAACAGAATCAAGTGGGAGAAACTAAAACAAATGGAATTGTAGTCAGAGGCTCACAGGGACCAACACCCTTTTCTGTGGCACAGCACGTGAGGCAAGGAGGATGTGTTCCCTTCCCATGCTGGGGTTCAAGGCCCATGGTCAGGGCTGAAGACAAGTCTGCAATGGGAGGGGCAGGATCCATGCAGGTACAAGAGACATACACCAGGCAAGAAACAAGGTTCAACCGGGTCACTGTCAGGAGCTCAGTGTCGAATAAAGAAGCTGAAACCTCAGTCATCTGGATTAATATCGATGCCAAGAGTTAATTGGCACAGGGCCAATCAGATTAGGGAGAGCCATTGATGGCTCAAAGACTGTTGTTTTTTCTGGCTCTCTCATCACAGATGCTACCAGACCTACTGAGGTTATATTTCAAATGACAGCAGTATCTACTCTGTAGTTCGATCGATGTTACCTCTCATTAGTCTTTTATGACAGACCCCTCTTAGTCTTAAGTCTGTTCGATTCTATCTTCTATTTTTTGCTACATCCTGCAATATTAATAATGGCCTGCCTGGTCCCCAACGCTGTTGACTCGTATCATTCTCACCATGTCTGTCAAATCCAAGTTTGTCTATCTCATTTGTATCTTGACAAAATACAAGAATAAAATACTGAGCCTTGTAATAAAAACAACATGGCTTCCTCTCTGCTGTCTGCCAGTTACAGTGATTTATGATCACAGCACGTTTCTGCCTGAATACATTCTTTCTCCATGGTGACCTTCTGCCATTTATTACAATAGCTTCAGTTTTTAACCAGCCTCTCAGGTAATAATTTGTGAAACACATTGGAAGACCATCCCTTCATCAATCTTTCATTTTATTTCTTCAGGCACAGTCACATTAGTTTAATTTGAAACCCACACTGACTCTCCTTAAACCTATCCACCCTCCCCAATTGGATTTGTGTTGATCTGCTCCAGGTTATTCCAAGTGTACACTGCCCTGGTGTTAAACTGACAATCTCTGGAATATACTCCTGTACTACTGAGAAAGGTGTCCCATTCTCCAGTTTGTATGGTGTGACACGGGGACTGGGTTGAGCTACAGTTTGTGGTTTTATGAAGCAGAAAATAAAACATGGTGCAGAGTTAGGCACAGAGATGCTGATGACCTCATCAGCTTGAAACTGTTTTCTTGTTCCTCCTCCTTTAATCAATGTAGTTTTCAGGGTCTAACTCCGAATTCCCAGAGCTCTGTAACTGGCCTGGAACAGTGTGTTGAAAGGACTACTGTAATCCAAAAGACTGCAGTCTGAGCAGAAAATCCCAAATACAATGATGACGTCCCACTGGGCCACACTGCGCCTGCTCAATGAATGAAGAAGTAGGTTATGTCTCATGTTTGAGACTTGAAGTCTTGACTATCACTGAATGAAGGCTGTATTCAGAGACAGAAATGAAATAAACTTTCTAACTGTGCTTTATCGCTGTTAAAATTCTGTGTGTCCGAGCTCAAGTCATTTGACTGGGGAATGAGGGTAGCAGGTCACCAGTGAAATGGAGGGAATGGTGGAGGAGCTCACTGAGGGCCATCTCTGAAAGTTGGAATCAGAAAGATGCTATTCCGTATTGAAACGGTTTAAGGTGAATTCATGGTTACATGGAGATTGCAAACATAAATTCTTTGAAGATTGTCTTGTTTAGAATTTGGAGCCATGACAGGAAGAAGTAGTGTCCAAAGGTTTATCCAGCTGTAACCCGAGTACGATTGTAAATGGCTGCACTGCCAGCATCTCTGACCCTCTCGTGCACTGTGCACATGTTCAGAAGGACCTCATGGTTCAGACAAACTAACTCCTTACTTTTGAAGATTGTTACAGAGTGTTAAACAGACAAGAAATGAAAGACTCTCTGCTCATGTATTTTCAGCCTGTCAATACTCTTCCCGAAGTGTCAATTCTCCCTGTGCCTCTTGCCCATTTCCAAAAGCAAATTGTGGCCTGTGTTTAACTTCCTGCTCAATCTCATATTTTCTGATGCCAGTCGGAGTCCAGTGGTAGATTTAAGTGAAACTGTATTTTAGTACAACTTTGTCCCAGCTTGATCTCGCCTTCCCCCCCACCCCACCCAACCCCGGGATTACTATTTGTCAATAGAGCTGAGTTATGGATAGGCTTATGGTCCATCCCTGGGGCTTCATGATGTTTTCCAGAACCTATCTCCTTTCTTGAGGCTTTTCACAATGGATACTGTATTCAAGTAACATGTGCCAATTGTGCCATATTTACTGCTAATTAATTAGGTATCATCTATTACTTCAGCAATCTATTAAATTCCTCATTATCGGAGATGTAAAGGAATGTTGATCTTTGTCCAGTTCCAACAAAGTTATCTGGTTACAGCTGATGTAAGAATCCTTTAGCTAACATGTCACGTTTTAATGTGCTCATTCAATCTACATTCCAGTGTCTGCTCATCTCTATATTCATTCCGCCCTGTAGGGTTTAAGGGGTTGTGTTTACTGTCTGAAACTGGGTTGAACTTTTTCCATTCATGATTTTTAATGGATGTAATTAATACAGAATCGATATTTATAATGGTTGACTTAACAATTAATCAGTGTGAGATGTCCTTATCTCTATCTTATGTGTGAGCTTCAATCTTGAGCTGCTATTGTTCCCAAATATGCAATAGTATTATCTATGTTTAACAGAGCTGCTATTGTTCTACTTGATAAAACTATATTAATAACTGTTACATTTATTATCTATATCTGATGCACATTCAACAACTTGAGTAAATGTTGCTGCCCACCCTGTTCTGCTGCATTACCAATGGGCTGCTGTCGGCCATTTTGTGCTCCTCAGTCATGGGCATCCGCAGCAATACCCCTTTGATTCCCCCTTAAGTGAATCATAAAGTGCACCAATATTTGCAAGAATGGTTGCCTCACCGGCTGCTTCATTTTCAAGAGCCTAACCTGCGGGGTTGCGATAGAAGTCACCTGTTGGCAGCAACATTTGATTAATAAAAAGAGACAACACAAGATAAGAATCATTATAACAAAGAAGACCATTCCCTTTTCCTTCATTTCCTTCTGGTGTACGGGATTGGCGAGTTATTAGTCACTCAAAATACAGACAGTTAGTAATACAATCTAATTCCCCACCTTGGGCTAAATGTAACAGTTCTTACATCTTTGCTTTTAAATATTTGTGTTGCTATTTACATGTGATATGCAGAACTAAATTTTGTTTCTTTAAAATTTAGATCACCGCCGTTGTAGTGATCAGCAGCACTTGGTAGTTTGCTTCCCACTGGGTTCTTTATGGATTTTCATCACATTGATCCACGTTCCTGAGACGATATTCTGTCCTCCATCAGGAGGTCACTCTGAGCAGCCGATACCTTTTGGGATGCAGACTTGTCAGAATTGGTTAGGCTTGACAATATTTCAACAGTGTGCCATTAATTAGTTGTGAATCAACTTTCCAAAAATCAATTGTTCCTGGCAGTGACATAAGCCTTCCGGTGATTACTTTAAAAGGGTTTGGTCCTGTTGTCTGACTGGGAGTTGCTTGGATGTTGCATAGTTCTACTGACAGGACTTTTTTTCCAAGACACTCCCTCTTGTTGGTACCTTAGAAAACCTTTGTTTTACTGTCGGTTGATTCATTCCACTTGCCCTGATGTCTGGGGGTGATGAGGGAATTTACTGGCAGACAGCCCCTGTTAAGTATATCCCTTGGTCAGAGTCTCTGCTGGGCAGGACTCCCCACCGAGGAATGTAATCCCAACACAAAAGCTTTATGATTGGCTGTGGTTCCTCAGGTTGGAGAGGCTTCTACCCATCTGGAGAACATGTTAACAATAACTAGGACGTCAGTACAGCTTCGACGTGGTGGGAGGGATGTGTTATCGACTTGTAGATGATGTAACAGTCCTGCAGGGGACGGAGGAGGGTCTGATTTGGGACATGTCTGTGAAGGGTCCGGGGTTGTTCTTTTCACAGGGCACACAGCTATCTGCTCCCACCTGGGCATGGTTTGTAAAACCCAGCCCCACCAGCTCCTTGGGAATCGTACCCCCATTTGTTGTGGAGCTGAATGTGCCCATGAGTGGGTCTGTTCTGCAACGAAGAGCAAATGCCTGCAGGGCGACAGGTTTGTCAGTCTCTCTTCATCTCCAGATCCCAGCGTGACACTGTTTCATTGCTGCTTCAATCCAAGCCCATTATTTTTTCCCTCAGGATCATTGACTCTGCATATCCTTTAGGCCCTTTGTTAAAGTCCTGAGCATCTTTAATTTACCGTTTTGGATCAAACGTCATCGTGCTTATCAAGCTTCAAGTTCAGTCACTGGTTGCTCATTAACATCATACATGGACTCAAAATTCCCCAGTCCCCTTAGCTGCATCAATCTTGAGGATATTCCTTCAATATTCTTCTTTCTTTGTTAATGTTATGTGTGATTGCAACATTGAGTGGCAACTATCCCCATTTATAGGGAACCCCTCAGAGCTGCAATGTCCATGTTCTCAAATAATATCGTTCTAACAGAGCGTTCATCAGGCTTTCCCTTCAGATAATGCTTCCCCTCTCTTTTTCTGAGGTGCCTGTAAGTCAGCATTTTGAGCCCTTTCACTCCAGCTCACTATCACTGTTTTAAAATTAGTTTCTCAATGGATAATGTCAGTGTATTATCATTTAAATTATGATTTTGGAGCTCTTCCAAGCCACACTAATCTGTTTGTCAAGTCGGTGTACATGTCTGAGACCCATTCTCCAGTGCATTTTCTTTTCCCCATGCATTCCCTCATGTTTGGTACTTCCAGGGTAGCAATCACTTTCGAACACTCACATCAGCATTCCAAGACCATGTCCCACCTTCTTGCTTCTTGTATAATTTTATCAAAAGATTGATGAGATTGTACTTATCTTTCCAAGTACAGTCCCAATGCAGCAGGGAAGGGTTTGATTTTCAAATTCACTTTTCTTGAAAAGAAAGACAAGAACGCAAACATCACCAAGAGAAACAAACAGTTTAATACTCTCACCTAAACTTCCCTTTCACGAAAATGCATGGTCACTTCAAGTGCCATTTCAACCCATTACCCTAACTTGTCCCTTTTCTGTCAGAACTCACCATCCCTACTTCCTTACTCTCATCCGATTTTGCAATTTAACTATTGGCCCCTTTCTAATTCCAGAGCTCTGGAGATATTTGCAGTCTGTGGAACATCATTGATTAATAAACCAGAGGTCAAGTATTTCTGTTTGATTCAGGCAAAACATCCTTTGTTTGTTCTTTCTTTCTCTAAGACGACCCACATTTTTGTTAAAGTTCCTCGATAACTCACCCTAGACACTTGATATATCCCTGTGTAAATGTGTCTTAATTCAAAATTCAATTCACTCCTTCAAAGTCACGTACAGTTTTTTGTTATGCATTGAAATTCCGGATGCCCAATATATCTAATCTTTTCACGGAACTTCTTCGATGCTGAGGTGTGTTGTTAACGAATGGCTTGATGGGTTGAGGATGCCTCATCCATCACTGTGTTGTGATGTTTCAAAGTTTGCAGACGGTTTCAGAAATGTGGAGCCATTGGTGCAGACCTTCAGTATCTGAAGAAAAGAAAGCATCCGTCCATCCCACTGCAAACAGAATGGGGGGACATGCTGGGTGGAGTGCTATATTGCAAATGCAAAATAGTGGCACAGGGAAATGGGGGACATAAAACCTGGGGAGATACAAATCTGGTCAGATGGGGAGTATATTTGGGGGCATTTGTGGAGGGGAATGAAGCTACACTGAGAAGGTACAATTGGACAGGGGCCCAGGGGAAATTTGCCATGGAGCTGTAAGATTGGGAACAGAAGCAACTTCTAGTGCATGTGAAGCTGGCAAAAGTTTGGGTGGAAAACTAGAAGTCGGGGGTCAGATAAAGCCCTGTTCTCATTGAGGGGGGGGGTGACAGGGATTGGCTTGAGTGTGGAATCTTGTTGTGCATCACCACAGTCAGTCAAAAGGCTAGTGAGCTCTGCACATGCTCACTGAGTGCAGTAGGGTGGGTTATCAGGGAGGAACTGCCTCCACAGGAAGGGGATTCAAAAAGGGCCATTCGGGCACAAATCCTGAGGAGCCGGACAGATCCTAGACCATTTAATGATGGGTTAGATGACGATGGACTGAACATCCCCCTCCTGGGCCATGAAGCTTCAGCGATTTTGAGATTTGGGATCCTGCTGTGTATAATGTCGGGTAGACAAAGGGAGGTCAGTCCTTAGGGCCGAGGGATTGGGCCTCAGCAAGGGGGTTATATACGACACGGTGGGAGATAAAGGAGGGCTTTTATGTCGGGGTAACGAAGGGTCGGGGCAGAAAGGACACTGCATGGGGGGGGTGATTACACAGGGCATGGAGAAAACGATTGAAGGGGAAAATGCTATTCGCCGCTAAAGACAAGGGGGTAAGCTTCGGGGTATTGAGTAGAAATCGGACTGCAGCGGTTCAAGAAGGCAGCTCAGCACAACATTCTCAAGGGGCAATTAGGGATGGTTAATAAATGCTGGGCCCAGCCAGTGATTCTCACATTTTTTGAGTGAATAATTAAAAAAAATCATGGTCAGGAAACAGTCGGACCCTCCTGTGGGCTTCACAGAGGAGTTTTATTTATTCACAACACAAGGAATCCGTGTAACCAGGTATTTTACTGCGTTACTGATCTTCGCTCTGAACTGAGACAATGTTGCTGCATAAATAAATGTGTTTGTGCAACAGCTTAGGTTCCGCAGCATGACACCAACATCACTGAAGTGATCTAGAAAAGGTGAGTAATCAACAGGATTGATTCCTTGAATGATATAACATAAGAAATCTACAACAGTGATTAACCACAGGAGGATGAAGCTCCCTGAGATGGTGAAGAGTAAAATCGCAGCCTTCCTTCTGCTCTCCATCTCTGGGTCTCTGTGATTCTCTCCTTTGCTCTCACCCTTCAGCCTCTTCCGGACTCGACTGGTCACTAAAATGTGTCTGACTATCAGAGCATTGAGCAACAGAATTAAAGCGAATGGCAGTAAAGGGGTTAAAACTGTATCAAGCCAATCTAATACCACCCACCAAGTCACAGTGAAGTAGCTTAGCTTTGTTATACAGTCATATGGCACATTGTTGATTATCCTCACAGGCTCATATTGAAAATAGAAGGGGATGTTTTTCAGACAGAACAGGGTGCAGGTTGTTGCCAGAACCACAGTCGCAGCTTTCTCAGTGCAATATTTTGTTCTCAGCTTCTGACAACAAATGGTCACAAATCGGTCAAAGGAGAAAGTGACGGTGAACCAGACAGAGCAGTCCATGGCAGCACGATACAGTGCCCCAATAACACTGCACACAGGAGTGATATCCAAGAAAGACCACCTGTAATAATACAAGGGAAATCTCCACAATATTATCCCAGTGATAATAACCATCAGATCAGCAGCTGCCATAACCACCAGGTAGCGAGTAGTGCAAGGGGAAACACCACACCTTCCCCAGGAAAGGATAGCAACCGCTAGCACATTAACTGTGGGAGACATATGGGAAAAGAAGCAGTGAATTATTCATCGCAAATTTCCACTATCTATACCAGAATGCAACAGTAAGTTTTTACCATCAAAACCAGCACATGATGTAAGTTGAATTGTTTTGGTTTGAGTCAGTTCAAATTTTAAGACTGTCACACCCACCTCAGACTATCCTTCAATCCAATCACTCCAGAGATTATGGAGTTTGGACAGAGACTGACCCCCACAGTCCCTCCAAAGAGAGCAGAAGAGATTCTGTAGTTTTGGCTGGTTGCAAGTTAACTACTTGAATGTCTGTAGTAGATTCTTATAGTTCTCAGCTCCAACTTTGGCAGGTGGAGAGCCCCATGAATAAACCTCACTCACAACTCAGTTATAGGACTGGAACTTGGACGGTCAATAAACCAAACTCTCCCCTTTTCCATGGAAGAGGTCAGCCCCTGCTCTTTCCAATGGACCAAATCCTGATTGAAGCCACAACTGGACTAACAAACAGATCATTAGAACTGCATGAGATTTCAAACAAGTTTACTCCTTCTGTCCTACACAAGCGTAGCATAACAGAGTATGCACGGCACCCTCAGTCATAACGTGTGAGAGTTGGGACTGCTGTGATATTTACACTGTCGATCTACACATCTGTACATGACAAACATCTCAACCTGGAAGGATCAGGTGGTCAATCTGTCAAGATTTGAATATCCTGACCAGAGACGGTGAGGAGCACAGAATTTCCAGAAGGGATGATTGTTACACAAAGCTTCTTAATTCAAAAATGGTCCATATCACTCAATTAGTTTCTTTCACAAAAAAGACTTACCTCACTTAAACTGACCGAATGCTCCAGTACCTATTGCCATTTGTGGAAGGAGTTCCAAAGCTCTCCCACCCGTCTTGTGTAGAAGTGCTTCCTAACATCTCGACTAAACACACTTGACCTCATTGATGGCCTATATTCCCTCGTGCTGGAATGCCCAACCATCGGGAATTGTTAACCCCGAGCTGTCTTTTCCCTTCAATATCTTGCAAGACTTTGCTGAAACCACCCCTTCAAGCTTTAAACTTCTCGTGAAAACAGGTGTGAGTGGGAACAGTTTGTCTTTCTCTGTCCGATTGTTTCGGAGCAATATCTTGTGGAACATCGCACCGGTCACATCTTAACCTTCAAACCTCTGGCGATAATATGCCTCATTTATGGAACAAAAACAGAAATGGCTCAGCAAGTCTGGCAGCATTTGTGGGAGAGAAAACAGAGATAACATCTCAGGTCCCGTGACCCTTCTTCAGAACTAACCTGCCTGATCTCTCCTCATACCTTGAAGCCATATCAAACTGGAACAGATGACACAACACTGAGAACAGAAAATGCTGCAGCAGCAGTGAGGTTGGGAGTCTCTGTCAGTGTAGGATTGTACCGAGAATGCTGCTCAGTGAATTGCTGTCACTGTCCCGGTGCCTGGATAAGGGTGACCAGTCAGTGAGCTGGAGACGTTATTGTTCAAACGGTAAAACCAGAGAGCAGATCAGCAGCAGATTAAAACAAGTTCAATTGTCATAGCGCCATACCTGGGATGCCAGTAAAAGCAAGGATGGTGTAGAACACTTTCTGCACGTGATCAATTGGTCGATGCATTTTTCTGTGTGAGGTGATCTGTCCCTTCAGGCAGCTGACAAGCTCCTTGTTTGAGACTCTGAGCTGATGCATTCCCAGAGACGCTGCCTTATACTGTGTGGGAGCTCCTTGGGGAGATCGAGGTGACAGCATTGCTTGGATTTGTTGCTGTTTTACACATTTCTGGAAATGAACAAACCCATTACAATAACAAGTGTAATCCTGATTACAGAGGGGGGTTATGTGATAATGAAATAACAAAAGCAGAAACTGGTATCTGCCAGCAATAACACTGTCCACTCAAACACCATGAGCCCCATCCTGAGATCACACCCTATTTCATGATGTGAAGGTGCTGGTGTGGGACTGGGGTGGACACGTACAACCTGTTGGACTAGAAGCAGCTTTGTTGCTGTTCTGCAATTTTTTGTGAATGAACAAACTAAACACAATATTCCCAATGACAAAAGAGTCTTGCTGCTCAGTCCATCTTAATGAAATAACAAAACCAGAATCTGTAATGTGCCAGCGCTAACACTGTCCACTCAAACATCATGAGACTCATCCCAAGGTCACAAATTAAGTCAATGCTGCATTAAGCCAGTTTATTCCAGAAGTAAAAGTCTGTCTTTGAACTCTCCTTTGTATTCTGGATAGAAGCTGTCCACTTTAGACAAGAACATTTCACTCACTGAGTCTTCTCACACACTGAATGTGTACATTACTGTGAGGTCAGCATTTATTCCCCATTCCCAATTGTCCAGGATCTGGAGTCAACTGAAAGACCAAGTGAGGAGAACATACTGCATTTCCTGAGGGAAGGGGACTCAGTGAGCAAGATGGACTTCCAACAATGGGGTCATCACAGACCTCACTCTAGCATTGCAGGGACAACGGCTAACAAGGAAGACAAGTGGAATTTTCACATTTATTATGAAAGGAATAAAGCATAAAATCCTGGGAATGTTGCTGCTAGTGGAGAAGGCATTAGTGCGACCTCAGCTGGATACTGTGAACACTGTTAGTCCCCTCGCTTAAGAAAGGATATAACTGCATTGGAGGCAGTTCAGAGGAAGTTCATGAGAGAGTTCCAGAGGTGAACATGTCGTCGAGTTCCTCTTAAAACAAGTAAGTCAACCACAACCAGTATGTTCTGTCTGAATTTGCCCAGGTGTCACCCAATACTGGAAAGGTCAAATCACGAGGAACACAAGTTAATACCAGTTTAATCAGTTCCTTCTTTATCAGGAAACTTGTTACAATACCCTTTAATTCTATACATACTATCTCTCATCCTATTTGGCTCCTTAAGCTTACAGTAACTTCCAGGTCTCTTGTAGCCAGACACAGATGCTCACTCTCTCTCTGGCTCTGTGGCTGGGCCTGTGAAGCTGCTTTCTGTCTCCCTCACTCTCTCTCTGGCTGGTCAGCTGCTCCCTGGTTGGTAACAAACAATGACTGCAGAAGCTTGAAACCAGAGTCCAGATTGGAGTGGTGCTGGAAAAGCACAGCAGGTCAGGCAGCATCCGAGAAGCAGGAAAATCGACATTTCGGGCAAAAGCATCTCATCCACATCCCACACCTGCGCCCTCAGACCCCACCCCTCCAACCGTAACAAGGACAGACCCCCCCCCGCCCCCCCCACCACCCGGTGCTCACCTTCCACCCCACCAACCTTCGCACAAACCAAATCATCTGACGACATTTCCGCCACCTCCAAATGGACCCCACCGCCAGGGATATATTTCCCTCCCCACCCTTTCCCACCTTCCACAAAGACCATTCCCTCCGCGACTATCTGGTTAGGTCCATGTCCCCCAACAACCCACCCTCCCATCCTGGCACCTTCCCCTGCCACTGCAGGAACTGTAAAACTTCCATCCCCACCCCATTCACCTATTGTATTCTATGCTACTTTCTCCGCACCCACACCCTCCTCTCATTTATCTCTCCACCCTACAGTCACTCTGTCTCTCTTCCTGATGAAGGGCTTTTGCCAGAAACGTTGATTCTCCTGCTCCTCGGATGCTGCTTGAACTGCTGTGCTTTTCCAGCCCCACTCTAATCTGTTAACCTGGTTTCCAGCATCTGCAGAGCTTGTTTTTACCTTGTTGTCAGAGTAGCAAACTGTTTCTGCCAAACCCCTGTATACATTGGTCACACCTATAATCTTCCATCTGAGAAGTTATATAATTATTTGTACAAAATAAGACCTATTTCAATAATCCCTATAGGATTGTGTAATCAGAATAAATACAAGTGCACGAGACCCACTGGCTCAATAACCTGGAACGCCCTTCCTAAGGGCATTGTGGGTCTACCCACAGTATATGGACAGCAGCAGTTCATGAAGGCAGCTCCCCGCCATGTTTTCAATGGCGAGTAGGGACTGGTAATCACTACTGGCCAGCCGGCGATGCTCATAGCTTGCAAATTCAGAAAAATAAAGCATTAACATCCATCTACCCTACAACCCCTGGGTGTGTGCCCAGGCATTATTCACAGTGATCCTACCCCATCTATTGGGATAACTACCTCATGCAACCTGCATTCATAACCACCGATATCCATGGATATATCAAGATGAGTGCAGTTAGGAACACAGCTTGATGTGAGCGGAGCTGACTTCATGGATGACATGCTCAGGCCATGTGATGGTGTGGCCTGTTCGTTCACATTTATTGAAGAGTGGTCCCTGTCAATGTCCCCTGTCTCTCCACAGCATATCGGAGGGTGTCATGGTAACCCATCCAAATATCTTTCTTTATGTAATTCCGAATTTTTCAAAGGTCCTCATCCCAACTTTGTCCCTCGGGATGAGTGGAATCCCTAGCACCAAGCCCAGTGCCTCACCGAGAGTGTCCTTGCAGCTGGTATTAACCCTGACCTTGGTGAGCTGCTCTCACTGACAGTGAGTGATGTTGGTGTGGGTCGTCTCCCAGAACAAATGGTGACGCTGTTTGTCACTAATCCAGGGCGGGGCTTTCCCTTGGCTCGCCTGCCTGAGCTCCTCCCTCAGCTGTTCAATCATCCCGTTACCGTAGATACTGCACTGGGTGTGGCTTTGCTGCTCACCATCATCCCTGATTGGGCCCTGGATGACCTGGTTAATTGTCTTGGTGTGACCCTGTAGTTTGGCCTCTAAGTAATGGCTAGCCAGATTATCCACTCCTTGTCCCGTGGTCTGTATTCAGTCCTTCTAGGGCTCGTTTGACTTGTTGGGTCAAGATTCTGAGTTCATTCTGTAAATTAGCCAGGTCAAGGGTATTGACTGGTGACTCTCCTGTCCTGTACACTGTGGCTCGATCATTAAGGAGTTCCCTTCTCTTTTATCTATTAACTGCTGGCCTGGGTTTTCCCTCATATTTCCCTGTCCCTCGTCCCACTGTCCTGTGGATCATGTGAGAATATTATCATTGTCATGGGGAAGGACCCACTCTGGTAGCTGTATCTTTGATAGTCTATTCTGATTGGTATTAGTTCATGGTGAATGTGCAGAACAGGGTTTTTTCCTGTGGGTTCAATGTGTAGTCCATTGTGAGGGCCTGGTGTGTGTGGGACAGGCTGGAGGAGGAGCCTTCACTCCTGATCTCAGCTCATTTTTAATTTTGTTCGAGAGGAATTCTCCCTGGTGTGGCTTTGTGAGGGATCTCTGTCTGAACTCTGACCTATTGTTAGAGTTGTGTGTTCGGTGTCCCACTACCATGCACCTTATCTCAGGGAAACCCCACGCATCGTCTGTGATCCCTGTGCTCCTGGAACACAATGTGGAAATCCCATGGGGTTTCCTGAACACCACGAGCTGATTATCACACCTGAATCCCAACTTTTCCGTAGGATGGACCCAGACATTCCCATCTCCACCCACTGGTGTCTGGAGTATCATTCCATAGGGATCCTGGGGACATCCTTTTCCCTTGTGTCTGTGCTACATCTTTATATGCAGTCATTATAAAGCTCATGCACAATACGCAATAAACACTCCAGAGGGGCATATCTGTGCAGTTTTGGTCTCCTTACTTGAGAAAGGATGTACTGGCACTGGAGGGGGTGCAGAGGAGGTTTACGAGATTGATTCTGTATTTGGGGGAGCTGGTTTATGAGGAAAGTCTGAGTAGATTGGGATTATATTAATTGGAATTCAGAAGATTGAAGGGGGAGTTTATAGAAATGTGCAAAATTATGAGGGGAATAGATAAGATAAAGGTAGAGAGGATGATTCCACTGGCAGGTGAAACTAGGACAACAGGGCACAGCCTCAAGATTAGAGGGAGCATATTTTGGACTAAATTGAGAAGGAACGTCTTCACCCAGAGGGTTGTGAATCTGTGGAATTCCTTTTCCAATGAAGTAGTAGATGCTATTTCAGGAAACGTTTTTAAAGCTAAGGGAGATTTTTTTTAACAGTAAAGGAATTACGAGATATGGTGAGAGGTTGTGGAAATGGAGCTGAGGCCCTGAAAAGATCAGCCATGATCTTATTGAACGGCGGAGCAGGCGCGAAGGGCTGGACGGCCGACTCATGCTCCTGGTCCTAATGTTCTTATCTTCATCACTGCCTTGGAGTAACCGCTCCGGTGTGCTTACAGCAAAGAGAACATGAGGAATTTCTGAAAATAGCTTGGTCTCATACCTCACGCCATGTTCTACATGACATTGGAAAATGATCCAATTCTCCAAATGTCACCCATTCCCTGTTCCTTCCTCCATGATAGAATAAATTAGCCCCGTGTGCAGGATGAGATGGGGAGGGCTGGGTAGTCCCCCAGGATGTAAATGGATGGTTCCCAGCGACTGGAGCTGTTCGTGATTGGCTCCCACGTGGCAACTTGTGCACTCATGTTTGTGGGGAACTTTGAAGCTGTTCCATTATAGGGTTGTCCCTGTCATCCTCAATATCTAACCCACAGCTTGGTTTCACTCCAGCCTTTGGTGCCAGGATGGTTCTCTGGGTCATGCCCGGTGAGAATTTTAGGTGCCCGTCAGTCCTAAATGAAATGGCTGGTTCAGCCACAGTTAGACCACAGATTGGGTTTGGGGTTCATTTGCAGGAATTCCCTTCTTTGAGGGGCGGGTACATGTATTTGGGTGGGGTGGGGGGGGGTGGAGTCTGGCTGGGCTCCTTGCTGAATTCCTGCCCTTCCCTTCACTCTTCCAGATTGGAGGGCTCTATAAGAATTCCGGGCTGTGCTTATGTGGACTGATTTTCAGGATGACTGCTGTGCCCTTAACTCCCTTTCCCACACAGCAATTAGTGTGCAGAGGACCCGAGGCATCAAATCTGAGATATGTGTCCCTCCCGCTTTCTGAGGTTCAGGAGATAAGGGTTTAGACCTAGTTTCTCATTGCTAAGAGAGGTGAGGGTCATGTCCCTGAAAACCCAAACCAATTGGACCCAGAGTTTCCCGGGAAAGCAGGTGGGACATTCCCCTTGTTGTTGTCTGCAGTTATGTAGCGCCTCCATAGAACCCCGACAGTGTGGAAACAGGCCATTTGGCCCAACAAGTCCATACAGACCCTCCAAAGAGTATCCCATCCAGACTCATCCCCTTACCCTATAACCTTGCATTTCCTCTGACTAATGCAGCTAACCTACACCTCCCTGAACACTATGGGCAACTTAGCTTGGCCAATTCATGCTTTTGGACTGTGGGAGGAAATCGGAGCACCCGGAGTAAACCCACGCAGACATGGGGAGAATGTGCAAACTCCACAGAGACAGTTGACACAGATTAGAATCGAACCCTGGTCCCTGGCGCTGTGCGGTAGCAGAGCTAACCACTGAGCCACTGTGCCTCACTGGATTCTGTCTTATCCTGCCCTCCTGCAGTGAGGACCCCAGGCTTCATCTCTTCAAGGGTCTCTCTCCCCCGATCTGTTGGCCCTTGGTGATGGCTGAATGGTTCCCTGGATTAAAGCATATTGGGATTAATTTGGTTTGTTCTTCAGTGTCCAGTCCGTGTGTATGACAGACTATCCAGAGATCTCATCCAAATAATGTCTGGGTCCTAGGTGGAATGAAAGAGAGTCCCCTTTTTGGTGCTGCCCACCAGCTGGGTGGCTGCAATGGGGTTTATGTACGGTGTGTGACCATTCGGTGTTTGAGCTGGGAAAACCACAAGATTCATGAGACCTGATATCTGCTGTGAATCAGGGGTGGTGGCTAAAGGTGTCGTCCCCAGGGACAAAGACTGGGGGTGTTCCCCATCTGTGGGTGGCTGTGGATGTGTCAGTGTGGGGCCTCTCGTTATGTCCCTGGGGTGATAGCACATCGAAGGCACACATTATCCCATTCTGGTCAGAGGCCTGGTTCCCTCGGGATTGTATTTGGTCCTGGCACGTTGAACACTTCCTACTCGGGCCCGATGAGCATTGCTTATAGGGCACGGACTGCTTCTTGCATCTCGCTGTAGTGTCCATCCAGCTTGTCAATGTATACTGAGGCTGACCCCTTGGTCCCCAATGGCCCTTCACTCAAAACAATCAATCTTTCTGATTGTAACTGGAACTCTCCCATGTGGGTGAGGTTTTCCTGGTATCATTAATACAACTCTGACATTATCCACAGTGTTTTATCTTAAAGAGCTGTGTTAAACATCACACATTAGCATCACATCCGTGTTGCTGCTGCTGATGCTGCTGTTAGTTTTGATCGATGCTGCCCTCCCTCTTACTGACTCATTGATGATTCAGCCCCAGAATTTCTGCCTGTGCAGTCGCATTGATCCACCAGCAGAGGGTAGCATCATATCACATTCATCAGAAGAGACAGAAATAGGGAGAGGGATTTTGACAGGGTTTTAGTTCATCCCCACCTCTCCATTCAAAATACCCCCCATTACAGGGGAAAGCTGCTCCTGAAACATGTGTATGTGACTCTGTGTTTGTGTGTAAGGGACTGTATGTGAGTTTGTAAAGATTTTTGTGTCTGAGCGTTCAGGTATTTGAGTGAGAAAATGTGTGTGAGCTGATGTGGGTTTGTTTGTTTCAGCGTCTGCCGGAGTGTGTGAGGGTCTAAATGTGTTGGAGAGTGTACGTGTTTGTGGTAGATGCAGTCTGAGACCCTATGTGTGTGTGTGCACACGTGTGTGTATGTGCAAGTGTGTGTGTGGTTGCAAATGTGTATGTGAGGTTGTGAGTGCAAGATTGAGAGTGTGAGGTTGTCGGTGTGTTTGTGAGGTTGTGAGTGTGTACATATGTAGTGGCATGCGAGAGTGCGAGTGTATGTGTGAGGGTGTGTTGCTGCATGTGTGTTTTTCTGCCAGCGAGAGAGGCTGCCTGACAGTGTGGTTTGATGTGTGCACAAAACTGCATTGGAGAGTGAACTTGTGAGAATGTATGAGTGTGAGAGTATTTGTGTAAATAGGTGAGAGTGAGGGCTTTGAAGATGTTCGAGAGTGTCAACAGAGTGTGAGTGCATGTATGAAGTACGGGTGTGTGAGTGGGAGAGTATGTGTGAGTGTATGGGGTCTCTCAGAGACATATGCAAAGAGACACACACAATGGAAAATACAGTCTGACCAACCCACACATACCTACACGTATGCACACACACATACACATATGTTTGAATAAGGCATAACTGCATGGTGAGACCACACTCCTTGGGTATTATGCACAGTTTTAGTCTCCTAGTCTGAGGAAGGACAGTCTTGTTATTGAGAGAGTCTAGCGAAGGGTCACCAGACTGATTCCCAAGATGGGAGGACTGACATATGAGGAAAGACAGGATCGACTGGTTTTGTACTCACTGGAATTTAGAAGAATGAGGGGGCATCTCATAGAAACATAAAATCCTGATGGGACTGGACAGGCTGGATGTGGGAAGAATGTTCCCATGTTGGAGAAGTCCAGTAGGAGGGTTCACAGTCTAAGATAATCACATCTGGCCAGTCCGCATGGTAAAAGTCTAGTGTTCGACTTAAACAGCCCAAGGCTCCCTCACTCAAAACCGATCTCTTCCCAAATCCCTGTTCATCCAGTCAGCTCTCAGCTCCCTGTCAAAATGTGTGGTGCTGGAAAAGCACAGCCGGTCAGGCAGCATCCGAGGAGCTGGAGAGTCGACTTTTTGAGTATAATTTCTTCATAAGAAATGTTGGTGGCATTGTCCCAGCTCCCTGTACCTGGGGCTCACCTCCCCCAGGTATGGAACATACCAACACACATCTTTGTGAGAATGAACCAGGCTGGATTTACAATTTCACACAAGATTTATACAAATGGAGGGAAGATTGTTGCAGAATTGAACAGAAATTCAATTGGAGGTGTCGTGGACAGCACAGATGGTTACCACAGAGTACAACGGGATCATGACCAGATTGGCCAATGGGCTGAAGATCGGCAAATAGGATTTAATTTAGATGAATGTATGGTGCTGTGTTTTTGAAAAGAAAATCAAGGCAGAACTTATACACTTAATGGTAAGGTTCTGAGGAGTGTTGCTGAACAAAGTACAGGGTCATGGTTCCTTGAAAGTGGAATCACAGGTAGACAGGGTTGTGAAGAAGGCATTTGGTATGCTTCCCTTTAGTGGGCAAAGCACTGAGTATAGGAGTTGCGAGGTTATATTGCAGCTGCACAGGACATTGGTTAGGCCATTACTGAAATACTGTGTGTAATTCTGGTCTCCCTGCTATAGGCAAAATGGTATGAAACTTGAAAGGGTTTAGAAAAGATTTTAAATTATGTTGCTGGGTTGGAGTTTTAAGCTATGGAGAGAGGCTGAATAGATTGGGACTATTTTCTCTGGAGTGACCTCATAGAGTTTTATAAAATCATTAGAGGCATGGATAGGATAATTAGACAAGATCTTTTCCATGATGGTGGGGGAGTCCAAAATTAGAGGGCATAGGTTTAGGGCCTCAAACTCCATCTATCACACACGCGTACACACACCAACACAAGTAAACCCTCGCGCACTGTGGCAGACACTGAAACAAAAACACTCACACAAAAATCACACACATTCTGTCACTCGCACACCTAAACGCTCAGGCAAAAATCATCAAACAAATTCACATACAGTCCCAAACACACAAACACCGTGTCACATAAACAAGTTTCGGAAGCAACTCACCCCCTATAATTGGGAATATTTTGTCTGGGGAGGTGGGCATGAACTAAAACAGGGTCAAAGTCCCTCTCCTTGTTTCTGTCTCTTGTGATGAATGTGATGCGATGCCACCCTCTGCTGATGGATCGATGTGACTGCACAGGCAGACGGGCTGGGACGGAATCAAGATGGGATGCCACGGGTGGCTCAGTGGTTACCACTGCTGCCTCTCAGCACTAGGGTCCCAGGTTCGACTCCAGCCTCAGGTGACTGTCTGTGTGGAATTTGCATATCCTCCCTGGGTTTTCTCCAGTCTCCTCCCACAATTCAAAGATGAACATGTTAGATGGATTTGCCCTGGTAAATTGCCCAACGTGCTTTGGGATGCGTACATCAGGTGTATTAGATGGGGGAAATGTTGGGGAATGGGTCTTGGTGGGTTCCTCTTTGAAGGGTTGGTGTGGACATGTTGGGCCGAAGGGCCTTTTTCCACACTGTGGGGAATTTATGATTTGATAAGAAGGAGGGGAGTATCTGTCACAAATAACAGCAGCAACACAGATATGATGCCAGTGTGTGATATTTAACACAGCTCTTTAAAATCAAACTCTGTGGAGAATACCAGAGTTATTCATTCTGCTCTCTCGCTGGTGCAAAAAAAGCTGCACATTTCCATAATGGCCATCAGACATAAGAAATCAGGAAAAGGTAAACAATAATCCATTGTAATCCGCATTGACCAAACTAAAACCATCAGTGGAAAGGTGTGTCAGTGTTAAATCTCTTCTGGGGGTGACTAACTAATCGAGGAGGGAGAAGAGCCTTTTCTTCCTTTCCTAGTCCTTCACCTCCTCAGCTGAAGCTGCCTTGAGGTTCGGTAGTCAAAGAATCCATGGCAGCTAAAAAGAGAGACCATTTGAGTTATTTCCCCTGAGATCGCACATCAGTTTAATAAAGGCTGAAAACAGGTAGCAGATTTCAGGCAGAGGGTGGTGTGTGTATGGAATGAGCTCCCAGAGAAAGTGGTGGAATTTGGTACAACATTTAAAAAACATCTGGGTAGGAAAATGAACAAAAAGGATTTGGAGGCCTATGAGCAAAATGGTGGCAAATGGGACTAGATTAATTTCGGATATCTGGTTGGCATGGCCAGGTTGGATTGAAGGGTACGGTTCTGTGCTTTATATCTCTGTGACTCGGTTTATGACAGAATTGAACATAAGATTATGAAACAAATGTACTTCGTTCCCAGCAACAAGAAACATGACAATGCGGTTCCATATTTTCATCAACAGTTGACACGGCCAATGTTAGTAAGTTGATGCTTGGCACAAATTGTGTTGGTGAAGTTTATACATTGGACAGTGTCAGTTTCTGCACACACAGCACCAACAGGAATATTCCTCAACTAGACTCTGTGAAAATCACTCCCTCACAGTCAGACAGTCAAAGCATGACCCCTGTCTGCTGGGGACTGTCAGTGTTAAAGACAGACAGACAAACACACGCGCACACACATCTACACAGACACAGAGACACACACATACAGACACACACACAGACAGGTCAGGCAGCATCCAAAGAGCAGGAGAATCGACGTTTTGGGCATGAGCTCTTTTCAGGAATTAGGGCTCATGCCCAAAACGTCGATTCTCCTGCTCCTTGGATGCTGCCTGACCTGCTGCGCTTTTTCAGCAACACATTTTCAGCTCTGATCTCCAGCATCTGCAGTCCTCACTTGCTCCACACACACACACACACACACAGACATACATGGACACACACAAACACAGGCACAGACACACACACAGACGGACATACACACACAAACTATCACAGCAATATCCCCCTCTGCTGGGGAGAGTAAGTGCTAAATACAGTCACATACACACAGACAGTCACAGCATCATTCCCCCTTTGGGCATCTGTAAATTTTACACACAGAAGCTCAGACAGTTCTGACACATCTCGCTATTTAAATTTAAGTCTCTTTATCGATTCTTCCCGCCAAACATCACCCCCTGCTGCTGCTGCTGCTGCTGCTGCCTGAATCCTGGAGAACCCCCCTGGTCCGGAGAAGGCAGCTGTGATTCATTCATTCCAGGGAAAATGACAGACTGTGACAAACAGATGAGTGGGGCTTGGAAGAGCATAAAACGTAGTTTAAATGATAACACACTAACACATGATCCATCGAGAAAATAAGTTTAAAACAATGATAATGAGCTGGATTGGAAGGTCCCAAAATGCTGACATACAGACACCTCGGGAAAAGAGAGAGGAACACTGTACAATTATCGATGAACATTCCCACTTCTGACCTTATGACAGAGGAAAGGTCACTGATGAAGGAACTGAAGAATGTTGGGCCTAGGACATTACCCTGAGAGATTCCTGCAGAGATGTCCTGGAGCTAAGATGACTGACACTCCACAGTCACAACCATGTTCCGAGGTGTCAGGTATGACTCTAACCAGCAGAGCGTTTGACCCCTGATACCTAATGATTCCAGTTTTCCCGGTGAGCCTGACATTGGTGGTTGGCAAGTTGTTGGAGAACATCCTGAGGGAAAGGATTTACATGTATTTGGAAAGGCAAGGACTGATTAGAGATAGTCAGTATGGCTTTGTGAATGGGAAATCGTGTCTAATGAACTTACTTGAGCTTTTTTTGAAGAAGTAACAAAGAAGATTGATGAGGGCAGAGCAGGAGAAGTGACCTGTATGGATTCATTAAGGCATTCAACAGCATTCCACATGGGAGACTGATTAACAAGGTTAGATCTCATGGAATACAGGGAGCATTAGACTTGAATACAGAACCGGCTTGAAGGTAGCAGACAGAGAGTGGTGGTGGAGGGTTGCTTTTCAGACTGGAGACCTGTGACCAGTGGTGTGCCACAAGAATCAGTGCTTGGTCCACTGCTTTTCGTCATTTAGAGAAATGATTTGGATGTATTAGGAGGTATTAGTTAGTAAGTTTGCAGATGACACCAAAATTGGAGGTAGACTGGGTAATGAAGAAGGTTACCTCAGATTTCAATGGGATTTTGTTCAGGTGGGCCAATGGGCTGAAAAGTGACAGATGGAGTATTATTTAGAGGTGCTGCATTTTGGAAAAGCAAATCAGAGCAGGACTTATACACTTAATGGTAAGGTCCTACAGAGTGTTGCTGAACAAAGAGACCTTGGAGTGTAGGTTCATAGCTCCTTAGCAGGTAGATAGGATGCTGGAGAAGGTATTTGTTATGCTTTCCTTTACCGGTCAGAGTTTTGAATATAGGAATTAAGAGGTCATTTTACAGGAGGTTATATCAATTCATTTGGAATGTTGAGAGCAATTCTGTTCTCCTTCCTATCGGTAGGAGTGTCCGTGAAAGGGCTCAGAAAAGATTTACAAGCTTGTTACCAGGGTTTGAGGGCTTGATCTATAGGGAGAGGCCGAATAAGCTGGGACTGTTTTCGCTGGAGTATCCGAGGCTGAGAGGTGACCTTATAGATGTTTATAAAGTCATGAGGGGCATTGATAAGGTAAATAGACAAGGTCTATTCCCTGGTGCAGGGGAATCCAGAACTAGAGGGCATGAGTTTAGGGTGAGAGGGGTAAGATATAAAAGAGACTTAAGGGGCAACTTTTTCACACAGACAGTGGTGCGTGTATGGAATGAGCTGTCAGAGGAAGTTGTGGAGGCTGGTACAAATACAGTATTTGAAAGGCATCTGGATGATTACATGAAAAGGAAGGGTTTAGAATGATATGGATCAAATGCTGGCAAATGGGACTAGGTTAGGTTAGGATATCTGGTCAGCATGGACGATTTGGACCGAATGCTTTTTTTCCATGCAGTATATCACTATGACTCAAAGACTCAAAAAATCAACATTCGTTTACATTTTCTCCAATGAGGAATTTCATACGTTCCAGAAGTAATAGGCAAATATCTAATTAATTGGCAGTTGACATGGTGCAGTTGGCACATGTTACTTTAACACAGTATCCATTGTGAAAAGCCTCAAGCAAGGAGATTAGATTCTGGAAAACATCATGAAGCCACGGGGATGGACCACAAGCCTGTCCATCTCTGTTGTTTTGCTGAGGCAATGATCAATTGTACAAAGTACAGTACCTCAGAGTCAATTACAAAGGGATAACTCAGCTCTGCTGACTAATAGTAATCCCGAGGTTGGGACAGGGGCAGGGGTTGCGGGTATGTGCACTTACATTCTAAATGCCAACTTAAGATAATCTGTCCCTTATTGCTGTGCCTGCTAAACAGTGTGAAGTTGTACAAAAATAAGGTTATGTTCGAATCTACCACTGGACTCCGACTGTCATCAGAAAATACAAGATTGAGCAGCAAGTTAAACACAGGCCACAATTTGCTTTTGGAAATAGGCAAGAGGCCCAGGGAGAATTGACACTTATGAAAGGTTGTTGACAGGTTGAAAATGCATCAGCAGAGAGTCTTTCATTTCTTGTATGTTTGACACTCTGTAACAATCTTCAAAAGTAAGGGGTTAATTTGTTTGAACCACGAGATTATTCTTAACATCTGCATGAGAGGGTCAGAGATGCTGGAGGAGCAGCCGTTTACAATCGTACTCGGGTTACAACTGGATAAACCTTTGGACACTACTTCTTCCTTTTATGGCTCCAAATTCTAAACAAGACATTCTTGAAATAATTTCTGTTTGCCATCTCCATGTATCTATGAATTCACCTTAAACTTTTACAATACGAAATAGCATCTTTCTGATTCCAACTTTCAGAGATGGCCCTCAGTGAGCTCCTCCACCATTCCCTCCATTTCACTGGTGTCCTGCCCCTCTCATTCCCCAATCATGTGACTTGAACTCGGACACACAGATCTCTAACAGCGATAAAGCATCGTTCGAAAGTTTATTTCATTTCTGCCTCTGAGTACAGCCTTTATTCAGTGATAGTCAGGGCTTCAAGTCTTGAACATGAGACAGAACCTGCTTCTGGTGAGTGTCTTCATTCAGTGAGAAGGAGCAGTGAGGCCCAGTGGGTTTTGGGATTGTATTTGGGATTTTATGCTCAGTCTGCAGCATTCCAGCCCGTGGAAGCAGTGCAGTGGGAAAGACCCCTCCTGTGGATTACAATAGCCCGATCAACACACTGTTCCAGGCCAGTTACAGAGCTCCGAGAATTCAGAGTTAGATGCTGAAAACTACATTGATTAAAGGAGGAGGAACAAGAAAACAGTTTCAAACTGATGAGGTCATCGGCATCTCTGTGTCTAACTCTGCACCACGTTTTATTTTCTGCTTCATAAAACCACATACTGCAGCTCAACCCAGTCCCCCTGCCCCACCATACAAACTGGAGAATGGGACACCTTTCTCAATAGTACAGGAGTACATTCCAGAGACTACAGGCAGGTCAGGTTAACACCAGGGCTGTGTACACTTGGAATAACCTGGAGCAGATCAACACAAATCCAACTGGGGAGGGTGGGTCTGTTTCAGGAGAGTCAGTGTGGGTTTAAGATGAAACAAATGTGACTGTACCTGATGAAAGAAAATAAAAGAAGGGACGATTTCCAAAGTGTTGCACAAATTATTACCTGAGAGGCTGGATAAAAACTGAAGCTAATATAATAAATGGAGAAAGAATGTATTCAGACGGAAACATGCTGTGATCATTCATCACTGCAACTGGCTGACAACAAAGTGGAAGCCATATTGCTTTTATTGCAATGTTCAGTATTTTATTCTAGTATTATTTAGTATATACAATTGCGATTAACATTCAATTCCGAGAAAAAGTGTCACAATTTTCTTTGAAATGAAACTTCGATTAGAGAGGATAATACCAGCCAACAGCATTGGGGCCCAGGCAGGCCATTATTAATATTAGTAGGAAATAGCAGAAAGTGGAGGATGGAATTGAACAGATTGAAGACTGGAGTAATGGAGTCTGGCATAAAACACTCATGAGAGGTAACATCGACCGACCTACAGCGTAAACGCTGGTGTCTCTGGAAATTTGAAATATAACCTCAGTAGGTCTGGTA
Organism: Hemiscyllium ocellatum; assembly: GCF_020745735.1. Lineage (NCBI taxonomy): Eukaryota > Metazoa > Chordata > Chondrichthyes > Orectolobiformes > Hemiscylliidae > Hemiscyllium > Hemiscyllium ocellatum. Next base: position 13,959,095 of record NC_083444.1, read on the forward strand.
GCATCTGTGATGAGAGAGCCAGAAACCAACTCTCCCACACCAGTCTTTGAGCCATCAATGGCTCTCCCTAATCTGATTGGCTCTGTGCCAATTAACACTTGGCATCGATATTAATCCAGATGTCTGAGGTTTCAGCTTCTCTATCCAACACTGAGCTCCTGACAGTGACCAGGTTGAACCTTGTTTCTTGCCTGGTATATGTTGCTTATACCGACGTGGATCCTGCCGATCCCATTGCAGACTTGTCTTTAGCCCTGACCAGAGACCCTGAACCCCAGCATGGGAAGGCAACACAGCCTCCTGGACTCACGTTCAGTGCTGCAGAACAAGGTGTCGATCCATGCAATCCCCGACTACAACTCCATGGCTCTTAGTTTCTCCAACTTGATTGGTTTGCTGTTCCTCTGGTGTCACAGTCAAGTCACTCTTGCCAAAGAATGAGCCTCCTGTTCTGTGGCAGTCTGTGTCCCTGTCCATACCTCACCCGTAATCACACTCTCCTGTCTCTGAGCACTGACCAAAATCAGACAATCCAACCCTCCAAGTTGCGACGGCCTTTTGGTGCAAATTATCCAACGACTCTTCCCCCCGAGCCAGGGCAGTGTCTATATGTCACCCTCCAGCCCATGTGCTGCAGCTGTGACAGATGGTTCATGCTGCTGGCCTTAATGTGTTCCAATTAACTGTTTTCTTTCTTAAATTCAATCCGTTGAATCATGGAGTCCGACAGCACAGAGACAGGGCCTTTGTCCCAAACTGGTCAGTACCGATCAAGTGTCCATCCCCGCTAATCCCATTACCCTGCACTTGGCTCACATCCTTCTAATCCTTCCCTCTCCATGTATTTGTCCAAATGGCTTTTAAATGTCGTTAATGTACCCAACTCAAACACTGCCGCTGACAGCTCATTCCATATGCGTACCACCCTCTGTGTAAAAACGTTCACCCTCAGTTTCCTTTTTATTCTTTCCCCATTAACCTTAAAGTGATGTCCTCTAGTCCTCAATTCCCCAACCCTCCCAAAACAAGACTGTGGGTAATGACCCAATCCATGCCTGTCATGATCTTATACATCTCTACAACTCACCTCCCAACCCCTCAGTCTGCTACGCGTTACAGAATAAAGTTTGAGCTTGTCCAACCTCTCCCTATAACTCAAACCGTTGTGTCCAGGCAACATCCTTGTAAAATTCTTCTGCACTCTTTCCAGCTGAATAACATCCTTCTTACAGCAAGGTGAGCAAAACTGAACACAATACTCCAATTGCGGCCTCACCAACATCCTTTATAACTGCAACGTAACTCCCCAACTTCTATACCCCAGTTTCCTGACTGTGTCCAAAGTGTCCAAAGCCACCTTCACTTCCCTGTCTACCTGTGAGTCCACCTCAGAACACTGCACCTGAACTCCAAGGTCCCTCTCTCCCACGACACTCCATAAAGCCCTGCCATTCACCATGAAACTCCTCTCTTGATTTGACTTTCCAAAGTGCAAGATCTCACAGTTATCAATATTAAACTCTATTTGCCATTTCTCAGCCCACCCTCCCCAGCTGATCAAGGTCCTGCTGCAATTTCTGAAAACCTTCCTCACTGTCCATGATACAGACTATCTTAGTGTCATCTGCAAACTTGCTAATCATGCCCTTGGACATTCTCATCCAAAACATTGATATCAATAACAAACAGCAATGGGCCCAGCACCGACCCTGGAGGCACTCCAGTCTGACAAGCATCCTTCCACTATTACTCTCTGCTTCCTGCCACCAAGCCAATTGTCTATCCAGCTCCCCCTGGATTCCAAAGGTCTTCCTGAAATCCATATGGACTATGTCTTCTGTCCTGCCCTTGTCAACTTTCCTGGTCACTTCATCAAAGAACACCAACAAATCTGTAAGGCACGGTCTCCCATTCACAAAGCCGTGCTCACTACTCCAAATCAAACCCTGATTTTCCAAACGCATGTATTTCTTATTTCTCAGAATCTTTTCAAGTAAATTACCCACCACAGATGTTAGGCTTACTGGTCGATAGTTTACGCGTTTATTTTTGTATCCCTTTTTGAATAATGGAACAATATTCGCTACCCTCCAGACTTAAAGGACCTCACCCGTGGCTATCGATGATGCAAAAAATATCAGCCAGGGTCCCTGCAATTTCTTCTATCGCCTCTTATAGTGTTTTTTTGACGTATATATATCTGGTCAGGACCAGGTGATTTATCCACTTTTACACTTTCTGATACATCTAACTCCTCCCCTACTGAGATATGGACTGTCCACAAGGTATCACCACTAACTTCTTCAAATTCCCAAGTCTTCAGGTCTTTCTCCATGGTCAACACAGAGGAGAAATATTCATTGAGGACCTCACCCATCTCCTGCAGTTCTACACAGACATGACCACTTTGGTCCTTGAGGGGCACTATTCTCTCTCGAGTTAGTCTTTCCCATTTAATACACTTGAAGTACCTCTTTTAATTCATCCTGATCATCTCAGCCCAGCCTGTCTCCTGCTGTCTTTTGGGCCTCCTGATTTCCATCTCCAATAAACTCCTGTATCCCCTTCGTACCTCCAGGGGTCCCTTGATCCCACCTGCCTGTATCTGAGCCACTCTGACATTTTTCCAGGTGAAAGCTTCAATATCACTTGTCATTCAGGGTTCCTCATTCCTGCCAATCATGTCTTTCAAACTCACGGGAACATGACAGACCCTGGAATCTCGCATTCTCGCTTTTAAAAGCTCCCACTTGCCAGGGGTGGTCAGTGATGTATTTGGATGGACAGTGACAGTAAGGGGGAGGTCAATGATGTCCCCATTGTTGGAGGTCCATCTTATTCACTGAGACCCCTTCCCTCAGGAAAAGTAGTATGCTGTCCTCACTTGGACCTTCATATGATTCCAGATCCTGGAAAACTGGGAATGGGGAATAAATGCTGACCTCGCAGTAATGTACACATTCAGTGTGTGAGAAGAATCAGTGAGTGAAATGTTCTTGTTTAAAGTGGGCAGCTCCTACCCGAGAGGACAGAAGGACAGCTCGGAGACATATTTTCACACTTGGAATGAACTGTCTCGATGCAGCATCAGTTGAAATAATTGTCAAAAATCACACAACACCAGGTTCTCGTTCAACAGGTTGAACGTGTCCACCCCAGTCCCACACCAGCACCTTCACATCATGAAATAGGGTGTGATCTCAGGATGGGGCTCATGGTGTTTGAGTGGACAGTGTTATTCTGGCATATTCCAATTTCTGCTTTTGTTATTTCATTATCACGTAACCCCCCTCTGTAATCAGGATGACACTTGTTATTGTAATGGGTTGGTTCATTACCAGAAATGTGTAAAACAGCAACAAAGCCGAGCAATGCTGTCACCTCGATCTCCCCAAGGAGCTCCCACACAGTATAAGGCAGCGTCTCTGGGAATGCATCAGCTCAGAGTCTCAAACAAGGAGCTTGTCAGCTGCCTGAAGGGACAGATCACCTCACACAGAAAAATGCATCGACCAATTGATCACGTGCAGAAAGTGTTCTACACCATCCTTGCTTTTACTGGCATCCCAGGTATGGCGCTATGACAATTGAACTTGTTTTAATCTGCTGCTGATCTGCTCTCTGGTTTTACCGTTTGAACAATAACGTCTCCAGCTCACTGACTGGTCACCCTTATCCAGACACCGGGACAGTGACAGCAATTCACTGAGCAGCATTCTCGGTACAATCCTACACTGACAGAGACTCCCAACCTCACTGCTGCTGCAGCATTTTCTGTTCTCAGTGTTGTGTCATCTGTTCCAGTTTGATATGGCTTCAAGGTATGAGGAGAGATCAGGCAGGTTAGTTCTGAAGAAGGGTCACTCGACCCCAACTCTGTGCTCTCTCCCACAGATGCTCTAGACCTGCTGCGCTTCTTCTGATTTCATTCCGTAAATGAAGCCAGGTTGATGGAGAATTTTGAAGGTTAAGGGATGATCTGAGTGAAGTCCAACAAAATATTAAAAGGAAAACATGAACTATTTCTACTGGTTGCAGATTTAGAACAAAGGATCATAGTCTGTGAATGGGGCTGAGAGCGTTCAGGAGAGATGTCAGAAAGCTCTTCTGTGCACAGAGGGTGGGAAAGGTTTGGAACTCTCTTACACACACACAGTCATGGATGCTGCATCAGTTGGGAATTTTCAATCTCAGATTGTCCTTTTTTTGGTAAAGCAAAGGAATTGAAGAATTTGCGCCTTGTTCTGATTTGTAAAGCTTCATCTACCATCGCTTCCCGAAATTCTCTCCTCACACTCTTTGGTCAGGAGATTGAAATTTTGACAGATTGCCCTCCTGGTCCCTCCACACTGAGATGTTGGTGGGTAGATTTACAGTGTAAATATTACAGTAAACCTAAAACTCCCACATTGTCATTAAGGGAGTCCTGCATGCTCTGCTGTACTGCCCTTGTTTAAGATACATGGTGTAGTTGTGTTTGAAATCTCACACAGGTTCTGGTGACCTGTTTTATAATCCTGCCATGGCTCCGATCAGGATTAAGTCCAATGATAGGATCAGGCGATTACTGTTTCTCTGGAGAAGGGAAGAGTTTGGATTATTGACAGTCCAATTGCTAGTCCTATAACTGACTTGGGATTGAGGATTGTAATGGGGATCCGTACCTTACAATGCAACCAAAGAAAATCAGAGACGTCGGTCTGCTCTCCTAGGAGTGGCTGTGAGCTCAATATCTGTCTAAACTCGAGAATCTCGAAACTGACTGGGCTGGAGGACAATCTGGAGTAAATGTTAAAAGTCTGATACTCAAACTCACTCACTCCCAACCACTCCCAATCACACAGTGCATGGGGATTTGTTGGTAAAACCTTGTTGTTGCTCTCTGGAATGGGTAGGGGATATTTCTGATCAATAATTTGTTGTTTCGTTTCCCATTTGTCTCCCACAGTCAATTTGCTAGCAGTTACAGTCCTTTCCAAGCAAAACTGTGGTGTTTCCCCTTGCACTACTCGTTACCTGGTGTTTATGGCAGCTGCCGATCTGATGGTCATTATTACTGAGGTTATACTGTGGAAATTACCTTTCTATTATTACCCGCAGTCTTTCCTGAACATCACTCCTGTGTGCAGTGTTATTGGGGCACTGTATCGTGCTGCCAGGGACTGCTCTGTCTGGTTCACCATCACTTTCTCCTTTGACCGATTTGTGACCATTTGTTGTCAGAAGCTGAGAACAAAGTATTGCACTGATAAAGCTGCAACTGTGGTTCTGGCAACAACCTGCACCCTGTTCTGTCTGAAAAACATCCCCTTCTATTTTGAATATGAGCCTGTGAGGATAATCAACAAAATGCCATTCTACTGTATAACGAAGTTAAGCTACTTTACTGAGACTTGGTGGATGGTATTAGATTGGCTCGATACAGTTTTAACCCCTTTACTGCCATTCGCTTTAATTCTGTTGCTCAATGCTCTGACAGTCAGACACATTTTAGTGACCAGTCGAGTCCGGAAGAGGCTGAAGGGTGAGAGCAAAGGAGAGAATCACAGAGACCCAGAGATGGAGAGCAGAAGGAAGGCTGTGATTTTGCTCTTCACCATCTCTGGGAGCTTCATCCTCCTGTGGTTAACTGTTGTTGTGTCTTTCTTATATTATATCATTCAAGGAATCAATCCTGTTGGCTACTCGCCTTTTATTTATCAATTCAGTGCAGTTGGTTACATGCTTCGGGACCTAAGCTGTTGCACAAACACATTTATTTATGCAGCAACATTGTCTCAGTTCAGAGTGGGATGTGGGTATCACTGACTGAGTCTGTAGTTATTCACCATGCCGAATTGCCCCTGAGAAGGTACTGCTGAGCTGCCTTTAACACTGATGGAATAACAATATATTTCTAAATGAGGATGGTGAGTGACTCAGAGGGGAATTTGAAGGGGGTGATGTTCCCATCGATCTGCTGCCCTTGTCCTTCGAGGTGGAAGTGCTCGTGTGTTTGGAAGGTGCTGTGTGAGGATCTTTGGTGAATTTCTGCAGTGCACCGTGTAGTTGGTAAACACTGCTACTACTGAGTGTCAGTGATGGAGGGAGGGGATGTCTGGGGATGTGGTGACAATCAAGCGGCTGCTTCATCCTGGATTTTTTTTTCTGGTGGCAGTTGGAGTGGGAGGAGTGACAACGATGACCAGAGGCCCGACAGGAAGGTCAGTTTAAACGGATATAAAGGTTTACCTCTTGTATAGGTGGAGCGTACACTGAGCACGAGCAGACACGGGACTGCTAGTTAAGTAAGGCTTTGTATTTGGGCAGTTGCTTTCCCCCAAACAGTACTCGGGAATGTCTCCAAACCGTCTTCCTCCTCTCACCAAAACAAAAGGGCTCTGTGCCCCAATTGGGAAGTTGACTGGTTTCAGTATTTTCCTTTAGTTTCTCAGTAGTCTCGGGAATTTAGAACAGTGGGAATGGAGGTTCGGGCAGTTGAATGTCCCTCTTGTAGAATGTGGGAGGTAAGGGTCACCACTAGTGTCCCTGCGAACTGCATCTGTGGGAAGTGCCCCCAACTCCAGCTGCTCAAAAACAGCGTTAAAGAACTGCTGCCCCCGAATGAATTGATTCCCACAGGTGAGGTGGGACTGACTACCTTTAATATCAAGGCCACATTTGTTTGAGGTTTGGAATGTTGCTACATGGAACTCACCTCCTGACTCCCCAAAGCCTGTCCACCATCTACAGAGCGCAAGTCAAGAGTGTGACAGAATGCTCCCCACTTGTCTGGATGACTGCAACTCCATCAACAGCGAGTAAGTTTGATACCATCCAGGACAAAGCAGCTGCTTAGTTGGCACCACATCCACAAACACCGCACCCCCCCTCCACCACTGTTTCTCAGCAGCAGCAGTGTGGACCATCTCCAACATGAACTGCAGAAATTCACCAAAGGCCCTCAGACAGCATCTTCCTAACCCACAAACTTTACCATCCAGATGGGCAAGAGCAGCAGATAGATGAGAACGGAAATCCCTGCACATTCACCTCAAAGCCACTCACCATCCTGACTTGGAAATATGTCAACGGTCCTTCACTGGGTCAGAATCCTGGAGCTCCCTCCCTAACAGCATTGTGGGTCTACCTACACCACACGGACTGCAGTGGTTCAACAAGGCAGCTCACCCCCACACATTATGGAGGAGCATCTGGGTACAGGCAGTGTTCCCAGCCAGGTCTGGACCAGCGATGCTCACGTCCCGCGAGTGAATAAGACAAAGTGCATGCAGGTAAATGCAGAAACAGCAATGACTCTTATCAGCACACCACCGTCTTCACTGGGGATGTTAGGGATGGGCCAGAAATGCTATTTTAGTCAGAGATCCACACATCTCATGTACAAAGTAATAATAATTGAGATTGACAGTAGTATTTAGGATTAGAAACATCATCAAAAAATTGAAATTGAGCATCAGGTCAATAAGAGTGACAAAGAATAGGTAATGATAATAGATTGGCAGCTGATGTAAAAGGTTGGTCACTATGCACATCGGGTAATGGGAATACGACACGGACTAATTCTGTCCCAAAATTACAAATGTAGGTTGTACACACCGAGCTGAGGTAATAAATGAGAAATTAAGATTTGTTTTATGGGGGATAAATAAGATGGGACAGCCACAGGGAGAGCTGTGGGAGCAGAGTCCCTGTGTATATTTAAGAATGAGAGAGTTGGATCCTTGTGGGAGCTAATTACTGCAGAAGCTGGAATCTGTACTGAAAATAAAAAATGCTGGAATCACAGCGGTCAGGCAGCATCCATGGAGAGAGGGCAGGCTAATGCTTTGTGTTTCTCTCCATCAGAGAGAGATCAGTGATCAGTCGGGGAATCAAGGGTTACAGGGAACAGGCAGGAAAGTGGCTGTGAGGAATGTCACATCAGCCACGGTCCCACGAACGGTGGAACAGGCTGGAGAGGCCAAATAAATGGCATGTCCGAGGGGAGCACTGAGGATTAAAGGGAGCTTGGTGTACAAGTCCATAGATCCCTGAAGCTGTTAGCACAGGTAGACAGGATGGTTAAGAAGGCGTACGGGATGCTAGTCTTCATTAGCCAGCGATTAGAATATCGAATATAGAACACAGAATCTGTAGAGACCCCAGAATGTTGCTATCTTATAAATGAGGCCTTCCTGAGGAAATGGAGACCATCACACATTCAGGTGGATGGGAAATGGGCAGCAGGTTATCAAGTTGTATTCCAGGTAGGATGGGGAAAGGAAATGTTGTGGATATAAATTAGCAGGAGGAGGTTATTTGGGAGTAAGGACAACTCATGTCAAAATCCAAGAACATTTTTATTGGCCTGAACTGTATAAAGATGTAGTCGAATTTTGGAGGACATTTCATAAGTGTCAGGAAATTGGAAACTTTCAGGCAGTGATAAAGCCAGCAACTTTAATATCAATTCCCGCATTTGGGGAACATTTTACACGGGTGTTAACTGATTGGATAGTGTTGTACCAAAATTAATAAAATTTACATTTAGAAGTAAGTAAATCAAATTTATTAAATCAAACCCTTTTGGGAGGGGCAGCGTGATTGTGCCCCTAACCGTGGAACTTGACCAGGCTGTCCCTCCTTGAACATCAGGGACAGCAGTTTTTATAGTCTGGATGGCACGTACAACAAAAGACCGCGAAAGATGGTTTCTTGTGTTCTGTACATGCACACACGGAGATCGCCATTGTGTTCTGTAAGTATTTCTTGTTTAGTTCGTTCCTGTTTTCAGTTCCCCCCTTGTGGTCCGAGACATGCAGGAGCATGATGAACAGACTGCCACCATCCAGTAATAATCAGTGGGGTAGGATTATAATCATGAAACTGTTTCCCTTCCTGCTGGATATTATCAGCCTCCAGGTGGATGTGATCCGCTTGGTCAGTTATGTTGTCTGAGGTATTCGGAATGTATGTGCCGCACTAGGCCCCAATAACAGCACAGGGGCCACCTTGTGCCACTCGCAAATAGGAGAAAGTGAGGACTGCAGATGCTGGAGATCAGAGCTGAAAATGTGTTGCTGGAAAAGCACAGCAGGTCAGGCAGCATCCAAGGAGCAGGAGAATCGAAGTTTCGGGCATGAGTCTTTCTTCAGGAATGAGGAAAGTGTGCCAAGCAGGCTAAGATAAAAGGTAGGGAGGAGGGACTTGGGGTAGGGGTGTTGGTAATGAGATAGGTGGAAGGAGGTTAAGGTGAGGGTGATTGGCTGGAGTGGGGGTGGGGGCGGAGAGGTCAGGAAGAAGATAGCAGGTTAGGAAGGTGGTGCTGAGTTCGAGGGTTGGGACTGAGACAAGGTGGGGGAGGGGAAAAATGGAAACTGAAGATAACTGGAGGAAACTCCAGTTTCCTCATTTCCCCTCCCCCCACCTTGTCTCAGTCCCAATATGGAGGGAGCCAAGGGTAGGCCTTGACAGCACAGTCAGAGTAATTCTCATTGTAAGGCCTCAGGTAATCAGTCGGAATTGAAGTCCAAATGGTTTTGTACATTTTCCCAGTCGTCATGTTGACAACCTCAAGGCTCAGAATATTCCAGAAAGAAACACTCGGCGGGCGGACAGGGTAAGGAGCAGGGAACGGGAACATTTGCTTGTTCCAGCATTCCACCCTGATGTGGAATTAAAACAAATCGCCCCCGTGGGCGTTCCTTCACCCACGGTATTTGTGAGGGTCAGAGCCAGAGGGGGGTATGTTAAAGGATGTAGTGAGGCCGGAACCAACCTTTATAGTTTTGCATGTTATAACCCGTGGTCTCCCAGGTGACCTCATCATTGGCAGCAGAAATGGTCTGGTCAGGGCCTCTCATGAATGACCGGGGAGATTCTCTGTCAGACCGAACCCCCGCCCATCCCCCAAATGGATAAATGTGAGGATCTGTTCTGGTCCAACCACCATTCCACCGTTTTGCATTTATTAAACGGAATGGGATTCAGGGGAACCCCCCCAATAGAGTGTGCAGGGATTCGAGTACACACCCAGCATTTCGAGATGTTATTTTGCTGTGTGTGCTGATAGAACATGGTTAGGTATGTATTAACATGGAACCCCGCGCCTACTCCGGGGAGCAGGACTGAGGGTGGCACAATTCATTTGGTGCTGCCCCCCAGTGGCTACCAGGCAAAGGGTGAAGGCAACAATAAACAGGAACATCCCGGAGCTTCCTGAACGGTTACATTGCCCGACCTGTCATCGACTGGTAATGGGGCAAACCATTTGACCAGCTTGTGGTGGACTGGAATCACGGGTTTTGCAGGCAGGAACTCAGCCAGCATTTGTTAGAGTCCTGCATGGCCTCAGCAAGGGAGGGTTGAAGAGTTCTGTTCATTCACTCCACCATGCCTGAACTTTGTGGATGGTAATGTGTGTGAAATTTCAGTTTAATGCCCATCAGCTGACATGTGGTTTTTACAACACTTACAGTGAAATGGGTCCCCGGTCGGAGTCAATCTGGGACGGCACCCAACTCCCCCACCTGGGCATCCCCTCCTCAGCTACAACCCTTGCCACAGCGTTAACTGATCAGTTCTGGGTAGGGTAGGCCCCGACCCACCTGGTAAATTGGTCAATAATCACAAGGTAATCCGTCTTCCCATGGGATTGGGGAAGAGGTCCCATAAAATCCATCTGTAACTGCCCCCAGAGTCCCTTTGGGCGTGGCTGGGGCCCCATTCTAATTTTAATGGGCCAGCCTGGGTTGTACTGGGCACACGTCACACAGCGGTGACAGAATCGAGTGAAATCTCTGCCCATGCCCTTCCACCACCATTGCTTCCCGATTTTGGTTATCATAGCATCACGCCCCCACCATGGAAATGCCAATGTGTAATTACATCCTGAGAAGGATCCTTTTATTCCCACTTTCAGCTCACCCCAGCCTCTCTGACTCTCACTGTGTCTGTGTCTGACCCCATTGTGTTCAAAGTGATACAATGCCACCCTCTGGTGGCCTCCCTCTGCCACTGCACAAGAGCAGGTTTTTTTACTATCGGGACAATTTGCTCCTGTCCCTGTCCATTCCATTGTCTGTAAACTGCAGGCCCTGTTCCCTGTCCAAATTAATTCCAGCAATAACAACCCCCCCGGCCCTGACTTTACCCCCTCATATTTTATGCCCCATCTTGCAGTGCCCACTGTTTTATGTCTCTCACTTTTGCCCTTCACAATCCCACCGCCAACAATTTTGCCCCCTGCCAATTGTGCCCAGAGCTGGGGGAGTCAAAAATGGGTGTGGGGGGAATATATTTTCTCTCATTTTGTCCCGCTCCATTTTTTTTGTTCCTCCCCAGTTTTTTGAAACTGCCCCAATTGAGCAACTTCCTCCCCCACTGACCCCACCCCCGGTTTTCTGCCCTGGCATTTTTGCCCATCCCCAGAGTTATTACCCCCACCCAACTCTTGCACTTTCCCCCAAACATTTTGCCCCCCACCACCTTGTCCTGGTCTAATTGCCCTTTCTCCATACTGCCCCCACTGCCATTCCTACCTGCATCCCCCCACTGGATATAAAAGCCCCCACTGTGTCTCCATCGTGTACAATAACTGTCTCCCCTCCCCTCCCCCCTTCACTGGGCCCTCGCCCCTGGGCTGGAGGGGGTGGGGTACGGGGAGGATGCAAACTGACTGACTGGGCTATAAACTGTGTGCTTTTTCATGCACAGCAAGATCCCATGTTCCCCCTCCACCGTCCTCAGTGAGAAAGGGGCTTTCTCACCCCTACCCCCACCCCCACTCATCGTTGGGACAGCAATGGGAGACACAGGGAACAGCAAGATCCCACTGAGATAACAGCATGTGCAGCACCAAGTGCTACCGAGTTCAAATCTACCCTGGGACAGGAACAGCAGGACAGAGGGAGGGAGGGACAGATAGGGAGGGGGAGAGAAAGTGAGTGAGATGAGGGACAGAGACTGAGGGAGGGGCACAGAGCGAGCCAAGGACAGAGAAAGATCCCAGGGAGAGACAGAAGGACAGACATGGGGAGAGAGAGAGAGGCACAGTGAGAAACCAGGGAAAGAGAGAGAGAAACACCCAGGCAGAGAGAACAAAGGACAGAGAAAGATCCCAGGGAATGAAACTCCCAGGGAGAGAAACAGGGGACAGACAGGAGAGCGTGTAAAACCCAGGGAGAGAACAGGACAGAGAGAACAAAACACTTAGGGAGGGGTAGACAGGACAGAGAGAGAGAGACAGAGAGAGAGGGAGAAATGCCTAACACAGGGAGGGAGGGGGAGAGAGAAAGTAAAAGTCCAGGGAGAGAAATCCAAAGGTGAGATAGAGAGAGAGAGAGAGACAGCCAGAGAGAGGGAGAGAATGAGAGAAGAGCAGCCACAAGAGAGAGATACAACAGACAGCTAGTGAAAGAGAGGGGGGTTGATAGTATGAAGCAGATAGAATGATCCTCAGGCAGGAACAACAAGATCCCGCACGGCTGACACAGAGAGGGGTGTGGGGAGAGGTTAGCAGGGAGGTTGGAGATTGAACAAACCAACAGTTCCAGAAAAGAGGGAGGATCCAGAGAGTTGTAGGAAGGGAATCTACAGGGGAATGTGAACAGGGAGGAGATGGGAAGGATGGGGATTGAAGGAAAGATGTGGGACAGACAGAGACAGAGAGAGTGAGCTGGGGACACAAAGGGAGAGGTGGGAGCTGGACAGCAAGAGGGAGGCAGTGACATCTGTGGGATCAGACTGTGCAGCAGCTCCCTCTCCATCTTTCTGCCCCTTTGCCCACAGCCCAGAACTTGCCCCTTGTGATAAATATCCTACAGAGACAGCCTGAACCCCACAATTCTACTGTGTGTGTGTGTGTGTGTGTGTGTGTGTATAAATGAACAAGGAGACAGGCCAGTTTCTGATTGTTCTCTCTCTCTCTCTCTCTGAATGTTTCTGGCTCTTGTCTGACGATTCCAGGCGGCAGAAATGATTTGATTCTCTCAGTCTCTGCACCGTCCTGAGGTTCAGCTCCTGGATCCAATCTCCTCCTCTGGGAACTGACAGAGACAAATAAAAATTGATTTGAAATAAAATCCAACAGTGGTACTAAAAGCACAGCAAGATCCCACTGCTCTTTGGCCTTCCACAGTCTCTCACTTTACTGTGATACTGGTTCAGTTTAATTATTGCATCATTAATGCATTGCATCACATCACAGCAACATCGAAACGCAAAGAAATCACAATAGACCAGTTAACCAGAGGCTAGAAATACACACAGCAAGATCCCACTGCAGCAGTGTGACATCAGACAGATCGTGTGTGTCACTGGCGTTGGTTAAGGGTTCAATTCTGTCTCCAGGACAACAGAGGGACCAACCCGACTGTTCAACAAATTCCAAACACTTGCCCCTCTGTTCCCCCCTCTCTCTAACCCCCTCACTCTCTGTCCATCTCTGATACCTCTATCTGTTACTCCCCATCCCGTGTTCCTTCTCTCTCTCTCTGTTCCTCCTAGCTTACTCTCCATCTCTGAGATCTCTCTTTGTGTGTTTCTCTCTAATTTAATCCTGTACACTGTAATCTTTATTCCCCTCCACTTTAAATAACGACGGCTCATTTATCATCCTACCCTCTCTATGACCCACATTCCTCTGACATTGTGACAAGACTTTACAGAGGGTCAGATATTTTGGGTTTTATTTCCCTCCTCGGGAGTCCTGCCTCACAGATCCTGCAGGTTAACCTGTTTGTGTCACAATCCCAAAACCCTGGTTACTTTAAACCCAGGCTTCAAACCCATTTTAAAAACGACAGGGCCACAATCTGACAGGACCCAATTAACCAGAGGGCCCTACAAACCAGGCCTCCACACTCCCCCCACCCCCGCAGTGGAGAATAAACCTCGGGGTTATAAACAGACCACCTTTCACCTGGGCCCCACAGGCTGCAGCCTGGCAACCAGGCCTCAGGCCTCTGGCCCGTGCTCCCCTCTAGAGGTTGCCCTTGTCCAAGGCTTTCCTGGTCCCAGGCATTTTGGATCTTCACTTTCCAGCTTTCCCAACAAAGGTTCTTTGGGATAAAAGGGAGAAAAGATAATTTAGGGAGGTCGGGGCGGTGAGCGAGAGCACTTTGATGCAGAATTACACAGCAAGATCCCAGTTTAAAAGCGGCCCCTGCACCCCCCCATAACCCATCCCCAGTACATTGCAGACTATCACAACATCAAAATACAAACAAATCAGAAGACAGCAATTAACCAAAACAAACACATGCACCAAACAGGGAGAGCTGCTTGTTCTCAACAGCAACAGAGAAAACAGCTCATTTTAAGAATAAATCTCAATAATTCTTGTCCACATTTACCTGGCAGGGGAGATACCATGATTAGTGCTTCTCGGCCTTTTGGCTAAGATCAACTACCTGTTCTTATCAGGACAGGTTGTGATTTATCAGAGCTAGTAGAGATCATCGCTGGATCATGGTTGGACGTTGGAGGATCGTTTGGTTGTGCTGACCTGCTATTGGTGGATCTTCATGCTGGCTTCAGCCTAAAGCCAATTCAGGGACCAGCCAACCTCGGAGCTATGGCCTCAGCAGCCACTCGCAGCCCTGGACAGGGGGTTCGAAACACAGTCAGGGTGACTGTGAAGAAGGTGAAGGGTCATACTCCGGTCGATCGCATGCTGTTCGTTAAGAAGGTGCTGTTGGGATGTTGTGTGTTCGCTGCAGCGGACGTGTACTGCCTGCAGGATTTCCCTGGGGCAGAGTATTTTGACGTGACCTTCAGGAGTATGAAGCATTGCGAGCAGCTCCTGAAGGTCTTCAAGGAGAAGGAAGGGGAGCCGCTGTTCTCCATCTTGTCGGCGGTCCCATTGTGTGTGCTTTCTACACAGAGGAGTCGGGTTGTTACAATCCATATGTACAACCCCTATGTTCCAGCGGCTGATGTCCTGACCTTCCTGGGAAAGTACGTCCAAGTTGAGGGAGAAGCCACTGATGTGATCGACCCCTTTGGGATCTGGACCAGTAAGCGGCAGGTCAGGGTAACTCTGAGGGTCGATGATAATGGGAACATTCTCCACCCACCCTCGAGCTTCGCAATTGGAGGGAGCAGAGGCCCCCTGACATACGCAGGGCAGCCGAAAGTGTGCCGAACCTGCGGGAAGGCGGGACACGTGGGGGCGGATTGTAAGGTGACCATCTGCAGGAATTGCAAACAGGAGGGTTACCTGACTAAGGAGTGTCAGGAAGCAAAGAGCTGCAACCTGTGTGGAGAGGCGGGCCACATGTACAAGACCTGCCCAAGACGGGGGGGGGGCCCACTTACGCACAGATGGCTGGAGGTGGCAATGTGAGCCGTGGACCCCCAAAGACCAGCAAGGTCCACCCAGACAGCAGGGAAACGGAGACTGATGACACCCAGAAAGAAGAACAGGCTGGAGTGGAGGAGACAGCAGCCAGCGGGGAGACACAGCAGCTGATCCTAGCTCTAGCTGGGCAGATGGAAGCAATGGAGGAGGAGGGAATCGAGAAGGCAGAGGAGTGGATACCTGTTAAAAACAGGAAGAGAAAATCCTGCCAGGCCCCCAAAGCCTCCCAGCAAAGGGGGAAAAGACAGCTGCATGATGGAGAGACAGACAGCGCTTCGGATGGGGAAGACGGGCGCAAAGAAGGTCACCACCAACAGAAGAAGAGACAGAGCGCCGTAGATAATGGGGAGGGCATTTCCTCCCAACCAGGAAACAACGGACCCCCCGAAGTCCACCCTCCACCCAGTGAGAACCAGGGGGTACCCACTGCCCCACAACTACAGGTAACTGAAAGCTGTGATCCTCTGACAGTACCATTGTCAGACACAGAACTGGACGGTGCGGACCCTTGCCTTGGCTCAATGACACCAGAGCGGGTAAATGACCCCAGTGAGGAGCTGGATAGCTACCTCAGCCCAGCGAAGGTCCAGCAGTTCGTGCTCACCTTGGGGATGCAGACAGCTCCCCCAGAGACAGGACAGTCAAATGGACAATGGTAATCCCATAAACTGGGAGTTAAAGAAGGTTCCTTTGCTATTGTATAACAGGGCACCCACTCAATAGGTGGGTTCCGCTGAAGCCACAGCTAAATAATAAGAGACTGGATGGTTAATAAAGGGACTGTCAATAGGATAATGGTAAATTTGTTTAATTCAATCTGTTTATTTGTAAGGTTAAGACATGCAATGTGAACAACATGACAGTTATCAAAGATTTATTGCAGTGTATATATCTATGAACGACATGACAAATTGTACAGGTACCAAAGATTTATTTTATGAATAAAGTATATTTTGAAATTAAAAAAAATGGATGTGTACTGCCTGCAGGATTTCCCTGGGGGCAGGGTATTTCGATGTGACCTTCAGGAGTGTGAAGCAGTGCGAGCAGCTCCTGAAGGTCTTCAAGGAGAAGGAAGGGGAACCTCTGTTCTCCATCTTGTCGGTCGTCCCGTTGTGTGTGCTTCCTGCGCAGAGGAGTCGGGTTGTTACAATCCATATGTACAACCCTTACGTCCCAGCGGCAGACGTGCTGACCTTCTTGAAGAGGTATGTCCAGGTCGAAGGAGAAAGCACCGATATGGTCGATCCTTTCGGGATCTGGACCAGTAAAAGTCAGGTCAGGGTAACCCTGAGGGTCGATGGCAGCGGGAACATCCTCCACCCACCCTCCAGCTTCACCATCGGAGGAAGCAGAGGTTACCTGACGTACGCAGGGCAACCGAAGGTGTGCCGAACCTGCGGGAGGTCAGGCCACATGGCGGCCGACTGTAAGGTGACCGTCTGCCGAAACGGCAAACAGGAAGGCCACCCGACCAAGGATTGTAAGGAGGCCAAGAACTGTAACCTGTGTGGAGAGGCGGGCCACATGTACAAGGCCTGTCCAAGACGAGGAGCCGCCACTTACACACAGATGGCCGGAGGTGGCAACACGAGCCGTAGACCGACTAAGACCAGCAAGGTACCACGAACAGCATGGAAACGGTGCCTGGAGGCACCCAGAAGGAAGGGCAGGCTGTAGCGGAGCAGACGGCAGACAGCGGGGAGGTGCAGCAGCCGATCCAAGCTCCTTCAAGGCAGACGGAGGAAATGGAAGAGGTGGAATCAAAGGAGGCAGAGGACTGGATCACAGTCAAAAACAGGAAGAAGAAGCCTCCCGGGGGCCCCCAAATCCACCCAGCGAAAGGGGAAGCGACACCTACAAGTCAAAGACTCAGGCAGCTCTTCCGATGGTGAGGACGGGTGCAAGAAGGGTCCTCCCCAGAGGAAGAGACAGAGCGCTGTGGGGAGAAAGGAGGGCAGCACCACCCAGGAAGGAAAGGACAATCCCTCTGAGGGGACGGGTAAAGGCCTCCCACTACCCAGTGGGAACCAGGAGGTACCCACTGGGCCACAGCTCCAGGTAACTGGGAGCAGCGGTCCTGTGACAGCCCCGCTGTCAGATGGAGAACTGTTCAGTGCGGACCACGGGCCCGACACAAAGACACCAGAGCGGGGAAATGGCTCCAGCGTGGAGCCGGACAGCTACCTCAGCCCTGGGATGGTCCAGCAGTTTGCCGTCACCACGGGGATGCACACAGCTACCCCAGAGGAGCAGGACCAGCAGCAAATAGACTGTTAACCTTGTAAACTGTTAAAATGGGGTTTAAAATTGCCAGCATCAATGTGTGTAGCATCAAATCGGCTACGCGATGTGTTTCTACGATAGCCTTCCTGGCCAGTGTTAAAGCCGACCTCCTGTTTCTGCAGGAGTGTGGGATACCGCACCTCAGCAGCTACAGGAGATGGTCGAGTTTGTGGGCCCATGGGCCGTCAGTTTGGTCGGGGGGCAACGATAGCCGCGCCTCCGGCCTGGGTATCCTGTTGCGAGGAAGCAACTTCACCATCTCTGAGGTTAAGGAGGTGGTGGGCGGGCGCCTCCTCGTCGCCGACGTTATGTACA
The DNA here is from genome assembly GCF_020745735.1 of Hemiscyllium ocellatum. Classification (NCBI taxonomy): domain Eukaryota; kingdom Metazoa; phylum Chordata; class Chondrichthyes; order Orectolobiformes; family Hemiscylliidae; genus Hemiscyllium; species Hemiscyllium ocellatum. Next base: position 13,977,039 of record NC_083444.1, read on the forward strand.
AGAATGCTCCCCTGAGACTGATCAATGTGTACGCCCCAGTGGGTAAGAGTGAACGGTTGGCCGTCCTGCAGCAGCTTCCACTGTTGCTGGCTACGTCCAGGCCGGTCATTCTGGCCGGAGACTTCAACTGTATCATTGATGCAGATGGACGATCCGGCGGGGGGGGACAGTAAACTGGACGCCACGTCCAGAGCCCTGATGGACACGGTAAAAGATGCCAAGCTGCACGACGTCTTCAGTACCCCTGCAGATGGAGTGCAGCGTAGATACACCTGGTCACGGGCAGACGGGTCTATCTGCTCAAGGATAGATTACCTGTTTGTGTCCCGAACGCTCTCGGTTAGAACCACTGACGTCAAGCCGATGTTCTTCTCTGACCACTGCCTCCTACTGGCCGACTGTCACCTACAAGACGAGCAGCGGGCGGGTAAGGGAACGTGGAAGCTGAACACTAAGCTGTTGACCCCGGGAAACATTGAGGAGCTCAAGAGGGACTACACAGGTTGGAGAACCGTGAAGCCCCTCTTTGAGTCTCCAGCAGACTGGTGGGAAACAGTTAAAGGGAACATCAAGAGGTTCTTCATCCTTAAAGGTGTTCAGGAGGCGAGAGAGAGGCGCGGAAAACTGTCCCAGCTCCAGGAAAGTATGCAGAACCTACTCCTGCTGCAGACGATGGGGGTCGATGTCACGGAGGACCTCAAGGAGGTGAAGGGCCAGCAAGCCTCGTTCTTTTCCTCGGAGGCTTCCAAGATAATCTTCCGGTCCAGGGTCCCCTCGGTGGAGCAGGACGAGGCGTGCTCACGTTTCTTCTTCCAGAAGGTGCACAAAGAGAGCTCTGTGCTCAGCAGCCTGAAGGAAGAAGACGGCTCGACAACGTCATCTCAGGCTGACGTCATGAGGATCAGTAAATCCTTCTATGCCAGTCTGTATGACGCGAAGCCGACCGACAGCGCGGCCTCCCAGTCGTTCCTGTCGTCTATCACGGAGGTCTTAGACGACAGAACACGCGAGAGGCTGGACCAGCCGCTATCTCTGGATGAGCTGACCAAGGCCCTCGAGTCCTTCGAAAAGAATAAAACTCCCGGAAGCGACAGCTTACCGGTCGAGCTCTGTTCCGCTCTGTGGGACTTGATTGGCCAGGACCTGCTGGAGGTGTATGTCAGTATGCTTCGGACAGGAACCATGAGTAAATCCATGAGGAAAGGCATCATCACCCTCATCTACAAGCGGAAGGGGGAGAGGGAGGAACTCAAAAATTGGAGACCGATCACACTGTTGAATGCGGATTACAAAATCCTGTCAAAGGTAATCGCCAACTGGGTCAGGTCTGCTCTGGGGTCGGTGATTCACCCTGACCAAACCTGTGCTGTGCCGGGCAGGAAGATCGCTGAGAGTCTCGCACTCCTCAGGGATACGATCGCCTACGTGCAGGACAGAGGGTTGGACGCCTGCCTGATCAGCCTGGACCAGGAGAAAGCCTTTGACAGGATATCACACATGTATATGAGAGATGTTCTCTCCAAAATGGGCTTTGGGGAGGGAATCTGCAATTGGATCAGACTGCTCTACACCAACATCGTCAGTGCAGTCTCAATCAATGGGTGGGAATCAGATAGCTTCCCAGTCAGATCTGGAGTCAGGCAGGGCTGCCCACTCTCTCCTGCCTTGTTTGTGTGCTGCATAGAGCCATTTGCCGAGTCCATCAGGAAGGATGCGAGCCTGAGAGGGATGACTACTCTTGGCAGGGGGGGCCTGCAGGTTAAGGCCTCCCTGTACATGGATGACGTCGCCGTTTTCTGCTCGGATCCGCTGTCCGTGCGCACACTCATGTGCATATGTGACAGTTCAAACGGGCCTTGGGGGCCAAGGTAAACCGAGGCAAGAGCGAGGCCATGCTCTTCGGGAACTGGGCCGACCAATCCTCGATCCCCTTCACCATCAGGACTGACCACCTGAAGGTGCTGGGTATTTGGTTCGGGGGGGCTGGGGCGTGCGCCAAGTCTTGGGAGGAGCGTATCAGTAAAGTGAGGCAGAAACTGGGCAGATGGAGGCTACGGTCGCTCTCCATCGCGGGAAAAAATGTGGTCATCAGGTGTGAGGCATTGTCATTGCTGTTGTACGTGGCACAGGTCTGGCCTATTCCCAGAACCTGCGCCGATGCAGTCACCCGGGCCACTTGGCAGAATGCCTCATCGCCAGAACTTTCCAACAAAGACCAAGACATGGCTTGGCTGGTGATGAGAAGGGCTCTGCCTGTGAGATCCTTTATGCATGCCCGGACTCTCAGCCACACCGCACGCTGCCCTCGAAGCGGCTGCGGGGGGGAAGAGACTGTCACACACCTCCTTCTGGAATGTGCCGATGCCTCGGCGCGGTGGGGAAAGACCACCGTGTAACGTCTGCCTGCCTAACGAAGAACAAAAGGCAGTTGGGCTCTGCTGACGCCTCAGCGAAAAAAATGTAATTGTACAGACCTGTAAATAGGAACGATTACTCTGTTTCGGTATGCAAAGAAATGGAATGTTTATATATGTATGGCATGTCCACTTGTATAGATCATCAAAGTATTTTATGAGTAAAGTATATTTTTGAAATTAATGCTCTGGCTTTTTTAGCACCTGGTGGGGTGAAGGTGTCTCTGGGTGTAGCAGCATTTATTTCCTGTCCCTAGTTATTCTCCAGAAGGTGGGGGATGGGCTGCTATCTTCATCCCTGCAGTCCATGTGCTGTAGGTGGACACATACTGCCTACAGCAAGTCTGATGCTTGGAATACTGCACCCAGAAATGGGCACAGAGATGTCAAGGAAGGGAAGGGAGGAGTCAGAGATGGATGAAGTGAAGGGAAGAGTCTGGTGGAAATTGGAAGCGAAATCAATAAGTGTTTCCAGTCCTAAGCTGTCATGGACTAGGCCAGAGCCCCTCAAAATATCTGAAAATGTAGCCTAGCCCCTAACTTTTTCCTATTTTAAAGGAAGATGTGAAGTGTGTGTTATCGATGTGATGCAGCTGTTCAAACCACTCGGCTTTAAACAGAATTTATTTAAACACTCCAGTTGAAACATGAGCAAAAGACAATGGACTTCAGAACTTATATCGGACCAGATACAGTAATTATTATTAATTAACTGTTCCGAGACTGTCGCATTCCATAAAATACCCCTTGGCAAAAAAGATCAATTCAAACACAGATTCTTCCAGGCTGGAGGGAACCACACCCAGAGAGAGATTTCAGATAAAGACAGAGGAATCCTTTCCTGAAGCTTGTAACTCCCCTGGACTCTCACATCTTGTGATTGCTCCAGCTAAAACAAACTAGAAATCACCTGAACTGGGAGACCTTGCCACTCCCCTTCCATTATTAAACTACACGCTTCAGCCCCTCAGCCTTTATGAGCCCTCCTCAATAAAACCAAGGAACACTAAACTTCTGTTGTCCCACAGACGGGGGGAGGGAAGCAGTGCCGATGATCCCGTCGATATAACGGAGACAGAATAATGGATAGGGTCAGGGACAGGAGCGGAACAAGCAATGTTCCACATAACCCACAAAGCGGCAGAAGAAACTGGGGCTAATGCGGGTTCCCCTGGCAACCCGTCTGACCTGAAGAAAATGAGAGGAGTCAAAGGAAACGTTGCTCAGGGTGAGGATGAGTCCATCACAGGGATAAAACAGGGAGCTTTACAGGGTAGAGGCCGTTCAGCCTCAGGGAGTGGAAGGTCAGGACGGATGGTGAATACATGACAGGGAGGTGGGGCTGGGCTAGGGAATGGAGTCAGAGGGAACGGGAGGGTAGGAAGGTTCCAGAAGGCTGTGGGGATCTCGAAGTTGTTGCAGCTTGTGCACCTTGATGCCTCAGAGGAAAAGGAAAGGAAGAAGTTTCTCGGGTGGTGACAGGTGACACTGCAATGTAAGTCTCTCTCTTCCTCTTTCCCATTGCCATGAGCTCTGTGCTCCAATCTTTTTCCTTATCTTCACCTTCCTGTTGATCGGCTTCTTTGTCATCACCTTCTTCCCAGTGCCGGAGACTCGGAGAAAGATCTTTGACCAGATTGTGGCCATTTTCTGCAGAAACCCTTCTCTCCTGGACCAGGAATTCAAGCAGAACAGCACCGCACTCGCATCCCTTGATGATGGCTCCAGAGTGTGAGAGAGGGAGTGTGAGAGGGGGAGTGTGAGAGAGGGAGTATGTGTGTGTGTGAGAGAGGGAGTGTGAGAGGGAGTGTGAGAGGGGGAGTGTGAGAGATGGAGTGTGTGTGTGAGAGAGGGAGTGTGAGAGAGTGAGTGTGAGAGAGGGAGTGTGTGTGTGAGAGAGGGAGTGTGAGAGAGGGAGTGTCAGAGGGGGAGTGTGAGAGATGGAGTGTGTGTGTGAGAGAGGGAGTGTGAGAGAGGGAGTGTGAGAGTGGGAGTGTGAGAGAGGGAGTGTGAGAGAGGGAGTGTGTGTGAGAGAGAGGGAGTGTGAGTGAGGGAGTGTGTGTGTGAGAGAGGGAGTGTGAGAGGGGGAGTGTGAGAGAGGGAGTGTGGGAGATGGAGTGTGTGTGTGTGAGAGAGGGAGTGTGAGAGAGAGAATGTGGGAGAGGGAGTGTGTGTGCGCGAGAGAGGGAGTGTGAGAGAGGGAGTGTGTGTGTGTGAGAGAGCGAGTGTGAGAAAGGGAGGGCGTGTGTGTGAGAGAGAGACGGGGAGAGGGGAAGGGAGTGAATGTGAACATGAGGGAGCCAACAATGGAATAAGAGGTGAGAGGACAGTTTAAACTCAGCCTCACGGTTCACTTTAAATTGACTCTTTAGCAGCTGTTATGGCTCTCCAGCTTTAAATTTAAAAATTGTTGTGTGTCTTTTTTAAAAATCGATGGCAGTATTTGAAGGGACACAGGAGGGAAAAGGTGGAGAGGGAGAGAGTGAGTGAAAGGGATTCCAGGAGTCTGGCTCCATCTGGTGGAAGTTACAGGCATGGGGAGGGGTGGGAGAGCTGGATGAAATTACTGGGTTGGGGACGCTTGGGAGAGCTGGTGGGTGTTACTGGGATGGGGAGGGGTGGGAGAGCTGGTGGGTGTTACTGGGATGTGGAGGGGTGGGAGAGCTGGTGGGTGTTACTGGGATGGGAGGGGTGGGAGAGCTGGTGTGTGTTACTGGGATGGGAGGGGTGGGAGAGCTGGTGGGTGTTACTGGGATGGGAGGGGTGGGAGAGCTGGTGTGTGTTACTGGGGTAGGGAGGGGTGGGCGAGTTCGTGGAAGTTACTGGGATGGGGAGGGGTGGGAGAGCTGGTGGAAGTTAGTGGGATGTGGAGGGGTGGGAGAGCTGGTGGAAGTTACTGGGATGGGGAGGGGTGGGAGAGTTGGTGGGTGTTACTGGGGTTGGATGAAAAGACACAGAGACCTCTTCCAGAAGTAGACAAGTATTTCTCCAGATGAAGAAAGTGAAACCCATTCTCTCAGTAAATAACACATTGTTGTGCGAGCGAGCTTGCTGTGCTCCTAGTGTCTGCTTGTTTCACCCTTAAAAGAGTGTTCAGCTGCTGTCATTGAGTGAAAGCACTGGTGAACAGGAGAGAATGCTGCAAAGGCAGCAGGGGTTATGCTCGAAATTTTGATTCTCCTGCTCTTCGGATGCTGCCTGATCTGTTGTGGTTTTTCCAGCACCACACTCTCAACTCGGATCTTCAGCATCAGCAGTCCTCACTTTCTCCTAGAACGCTGCCAATACAGAGCAGCCCCTGGAAACAATTAACATCGACCCCTTTTGGAAGATTTCTCTGAAGGTACAGTTACACTCAGCCAGGTCTCTCCATTCCCCTCCCCCACCAACATAAAGGACAAAGATTCTGGTGAGAGGCTGATCTTTCTGGCTATGAGCCACTTTGCCAGCGAGGGGATTCAGGGCAGTGGTCATACATTGGAATGTTCAGGTTCAAGACCCACCTGCAATGGAGCAGAACATGTCCAAAAAGCAAGTTTATTTTTGAAAGACAATAATTAAAATGGAGTTTGATCACTGAGTGTGGCTGGTTTGGTTTGCAGCTAAAACACATGAAGGAACACCAAGAGCACAGCTGTAAATGTAAGTTCATTAACTTAGTCATGTGGAAACATTGGTGCTTTTGCTAACTTCAAGTCGTGTCCGTTGAGACTTTCTGCAAATCTATTTCTATCGTTACAGTAAGACACAAGCAGCTTAATTGCCTGTTGAGGGAGTTCCTGCTGTAATTTCTGACCGACCGTGAACCCAAAGTTGTCTGGGTGGGTGCACTGAGCTCGGCACGGCCAGCCACTGGGACGGTTTGTGAGCATGGACAAATATTTTTTTGACTACATCTATGTTTCTTATTCCCCACTCCTCGCAGCTGTTGGGGTTCCTGGTAAGTGTGGGTTGGAAATAGTTTGTCACAGAGTTATTGTTTGGAGTCCAGGATGACTCTTCTTCCAAGTCCCACTGAGTTTCTCCGGGATTTCTGTTTCTCACTTCAGCTTTCCAGCAGGGCAGAGTTTCTGCATTTATTTTGCACCTCGCTCGACATTATTCAATGATGTTTACATTTGTTGGTGAAAAATGTCATGGCTTGTTGAAGGTTTTCACCTTGCACTCATCAGGACCATTTGCAAGAATCCCAATTTTGGGCAAAGCCACCATGTAGACTTCACAAGAACATGCAGGATAACTGTTGGTGTTCCCCTTGAATTGGTATTCTTGACAATGGACTTGATGACAAGACAAAAACCTTCAACAAGCTGAATTCTATTTTCAGCAAGTCATAGACTTGGAGAGATCAATGATCGAGGGAGAGGAGGGGGGGTGGGTTGGGGTGAAGATTTAAGGTGAGGTGCAGGAGATTTGGGAAGGGATGTGAGGAAAGATTTTCTTTTCACCCAAGATGGGGAGGGAATCTGGAACTCACTATCTGTAAGGGGGGCAGAGGCAGGAGCTCTCATAATGTTGAAGACATATTGAGACGTACACTTGCAATGCCAAAGTATTAAAGCGTATGGGCCAAGTAGTGGAACATAGGATCAGAACAGTTAGCTGACAGTTTATGACCAACACAGACTTGAAGGGCTGAAGGGCCTTTTCCTGTTGACACAGCAGAAGGTCCATTGCTACTTTATCCCCTCTCTACAACAGCAACTCATCATCTCCCTTATTTCCACCTTTTCTCAATGATCTGCATTTGTAAAAAACAAACATGTGTTCAGCATCCGTTTCATTTCTGAAGATGTAAAACCAGCCCATCCCACGCTGTAGGCAGCAGCATCTACACCCTATCCAGTTGCTGTGTAGAAATAATGTTCTCTTGTGTGGTACTGAGTTTCCTTCTCTTCTGATATCAGGCAGGTCTTGTTTTCCATTCCTCTGCTACAGGGGACCATGTTCGCAACTATTCTCCCCTGTTCCTGAACCCACTTGAATTCGGAATAACTTGACCAAAACTCCTTCCAGACTTCTCCGCTCCCAGGAAAATAGCTCCATCTTCTCCAAACTATCCAGGAACCAATTCTCGTAAAAACCTCATTGTACACTCTCAAATCACTTCACATTGTTCCCGAGATGTTTCGCCCTGATTGAGACACAATACTGCAGTTAAGGTGGTTTTTGATACAAGTTACTTGTAAACTCCTTGCTTTCTGTTCCCTACGCACTTAATTTCAAAGCACAAGATGCTGCAAACTTTAGTCACTGCTTTCCCAACATGCCATGCCACCTTCAATGATTTGTGCTCAGATCCCCGGAGTTCTCTGACACCTTGGAATTGCAGCCGTTTCTTTTTATTGCCTCTCCCCGCACCTGCTGCCAAAATGGATTAATTCCCCCTTCTCAGCATTGCCTTTTGTGTCCATGCATTCTGCCTTTGTCCTTTGGACGGTTAACACTCCCACCATCAACACTTTACAATCCTCTAAAAAATCGTCTCGTCCACAAAAGTTGAAACTGTGTCTCGTACATTCAGATCTGTGTCACTGATATTCATCAGGAAAGCCCCAGGTCCTGGAAGAGAGCCCTGGCTCTCCCCATTATATACACACATAGGGGAAGGCAGCAGATGGGTTAGGAGCAGGAGTAGGCCATTCATCTCCTTGAGTCTGTTCTGCCAATCCATGGGATCATAGCATCCAACAGGAACCTTAACACCATTCCCATTCAACCCCCAATAAACCGAACAGCCACCCCTTGTTTATCAAGAATCTATTCAACTCTGCTTAAAAATATTCCAAGACACTGCTTCCAAAACTTTGCAGAAGGTGTTAGAGTGCTTTGGGTATAGGGGAGAAAGTGGGAATGGGGACTGAGTTGGATGATCAGCCATGATCTTATGGGACAGCAGAGCAGGATGGAAGGGCTGAATAGCCTACTCCTGTTGCTATATTCCAGGTTTCTATGTTTTGACAACAGTTTGAGGAATACAGTTTCAAAGGCAAACAATCCCACTGAGAGAAAAACAAACTCCTTATCTCTATGTTAAAGGGTCAATGATTCAGTTTGAAACAATGACCTCCCAAGTTCTGAATTCTCCCCCAGGAGGAAATACTACCCTCTCCACATCCATCCTGAATCCTCGTGAACTTTATGTGTTTCAATCATGTAGCCTCGGATTGTTCTGAACCTCAGTGGACACTGACCCAGCTTGTCCGACATTTTCTCTGATGACATCAGGGACAGAAGGTTTCGAGGGGATGTGAGAAAAACATGAGGGTGGTGGGAATCTCAAAATCGCTGCCTGTGAGACACAGAGAGGCAGAAACCCCCACCAGTATTGAGGGGTGCACTTGTGATGCTCAACCATACAAAGTTATGGGCCAGGTATTGGAAATGGGATAAGAATAGGAATGAGAATGGTGGTTGTGTTTCACTGGTGAAGATGTGATGGGTCGAAGGGCCTCCTTCCGAGCTGCAGATCCCTGTGACCCTACTCCAGTCCCCTGGAAAATTGAAGGGTAACCTCTCTACTTTTGTATTCAGTTCCCTAAACAATAATATCCTATGAGTTTCCCTGATTACTTGTTGTACCTGCAATATTAACCGTCTGTAATTCATGCACTCGTACACCCAGATCCCTCTGCACCTCAGAGCTCTACTCTGAGGTAATGCGGTGGCTCGGTGGTTAGCACTGTTGCCTCGCAGTGCCAGGGACTCTGGATTAATTCCAACTCTCTGCGTACCATCTGTGTGCAGTTTGCATATTCTCCCCGTGTCTGCGTGTGTTTCCTCTGGGTGCTCCGGTTTCCTCTCACAGTCCAAAGATGTGCAGATTCGGGTGGATTGGCCATGGTAAATTGCTCCATTGTGTCTAGGTGGATTAGCCATGGGAAAGGCAGGGATACAGAGTTCGAGTAGGCGGGTGGGTACAGATGGGATTCTCTTCAGAGGGTCGGTGTGGACTCAGTAGGCTGAATGGCCTGATTCCACACAGTAGGGATTCCACACACCGTAAGCATTATATTTATTACATTCCAATCTAATGGAACTGGGTCCGAATCAATGGAATGTTGGTAAATGAGAGCCAATGTGCCAAATACCTCACATCTATTTGATCCAAAGGATGGCGTCCATCTGGATCCTGGGGATTTTCAGTCCACAATTCCAAATATCTTTATTGGAAATATCTTTAATTCCTCTCTACATGACATTTCCTGATTTGTGACTATTTCTGGGTCGAACGTTTCTCCCTAAAATGAAGACCAGCATTTACATACCACATTCTCTACGCTCCTGTTAAATCTGCTTTCCCTCCACAAATGCTGCCAGACCTGCTGAGTTCTTCCACCAAATGTTGCTTTTGCTGAAGGCAAAATGATCGTCCAATTCCCTTCCCACCTCCTTCTTTCCCCAGCCTCACTTTTTGATGCATCAACATTCACTTTCTTGATTCTGGATTAGTGGTGCTGGAAGAGCACAGCAGTTCAGGCAGCATCCAAAGTGCAGCAAAATCGACGTTTCGGGCAAAAGCCCTTCATATTCCTGATGAAGGGCTTTTGGCCGAAACGTCGATTTCGCTGCACTTTGGATGCTGCCTGAACTGCTGTGCTCTTCCAGCACCACTAATCCAGAATCTGGTTTCCAGCATCTGCAGTCATTGTTTTTACCTCGTTCACCTTCTTGACTCCTTTCTTTTTTAACCATCTATAGATGCACTTGCGAAAAAAAATGAGTGGTGAAGGTACGGCTGTGCCAAGTGTTTCACAAATTATTCCCTGAGAGGCTGGTTAAAAACTGAAGCTATTGTAATAAATTGCAGAAGGCCACCATGGAGAAACACTGTATTCGGGCAGAAATGTGATATGATCATAAATCACTGTAACTGGCAGACAGCAGAGTGGAAGCCATGTTGTTTTTATTGCAAGGCTCAGCATTTTATTCTTGTTTTATATATATTTATATTCGAATGCATTTGGCATTCAATACCGAGAAAAAATGTCACCATTTTCTTTGAAACAATTTTGGATTTGGCAGAGATAGTGAGGTTGATACCAGCCAACAGCATTGGGGCCCAGGCAGGCCATTATTAATATTAGTAGGAAATAGCAGAAAGTGGAGGATGGAATTGAACAGTCTTAACGATTGAGTGATGGAGTCTGGCGTAATAGGCCAAGGAGAGGGAACATCGATCGAACTACAGAGTAGATACTGCTGTCACAGGGAATTTGAAATATAACCTCAGTAGGTCTGGTAGCATCTGTGATGAGAGAGCCAGAAACCAACTCTCCCACACCAGTCTTTGAGCCATCAATGGCTCTCCCTAATCTGATTGGCCCTGTGCCAATTAACTCTTGGCATCGATATTAATCCAGATGTCTGAGGTTTCAGCTTCTTTATTCGACACTGAGCTCCTGACAGTGACCAGGTTGAACCTTGTTTCTTGCCTGGTATATGTTGCTTGTGTGGGATATAGGAAATTTATGTTTCTTCTGCAAATTCTAAATTCATTAAAACTCAGTGTGCAATTGTTTCAGCCAGGAGCTGAGTCAACAAAAGTGTGAACTCTGTGGTGGAAATGCTAATTGGTTTGCTAAGAATGTAACAAATGGTCACCCCATTTAGAAGGGCTTCGTGATAAGATGCTGTGAAGACAGCCAGTTAAACTCAATATGCCTGTACAAACAATAGGTATAAACATCTGTTTCCCACTTTTACACAGGAACAAACCCATTTTGATGGGCTTAGTGACAGGATGCTGTGAAAAGGCAGGAAGAAGGGCAAATAGCCTGAAATCAGGAATGAGCATGTTTTTCACAGACAAGACCGGATAAGACACGAGATAAGCAGGAGGGTCTCAGGGAAGTAAAGGTTGCAAACAGGGGGGATACAATGAAATAAGAAAAAAACATATAGGAACCAAATTATATAAATATCGAGTATTTGTTGAATTCAGCGTGTATTGTCCCTGCTTTGTGGACATCACAGCCACTTGCAAGTGTGAAATAAAGAGCTCTGCTGATTCAGATCTTGTCTCGGACTGAAATTATTGCAGTGTGTGAGCTTTGTTTCTCACACTTGTACCTACGTGGATCCTGCCGATCCCATTGCAGACTTGTCTTTAGCCCTGACCATAGACCCTGACCCCCAGCATGGGAAGGCAACACAGCCTCCTGGACTCACGTTCAGTGACGATCCCTGTGAGACCCCGACTACAATTCCAGTGCTCTCAGTTTCTCCCACTCGATTGGCTTCCGGTTCCTCTGGTGTTACAGTCGTTACTCTTGCCAAAGACTGAGCCTCCTGTTCTGTGGCAGTCTGTGTCCCTGTCCATACCTCACCCGTAATCATACTCTCCTGTCTCTGAGCACTGACCAAAATCAGACAATCCAACCCTCCAAGTTGCAACGGCCTCTTGGTGCAAATTATCCAACGACTCTTCCTCCCAAGACAGGGCAGTGTCTATATGTCACCCTCCAGCCCATGTGCTGCAGCCGTGACAGATGGTTCATGCTGCTGGCCTTAATGTGTTCCAATTAACTGGTTCTTTTTCTCAAATTCAATACATTGAATCATGGAGTCCGACAGCACAGAGACAGGGCCTTTGTCCCAAACTGGTCCGTGCCAATCAAAATGTTTATCCCCTCTAACCCCACTACCCTGCACTTGGCTCATATTCTTCTCAACTAAACTGAACATGCACAGACACTCCTACACACACACAAACACACACACACACCTATGTACACACACACAGTTGTACACAAACACACGCGCACTCACACACAAACACTGCTACACACAGACACTCCTACACACACACATGCACTCACGTACTCTGACACACACACACACTCCTACACACAAATACACGCAGGCACGCTCTCCTACACACACACACTCACACATGCACTCTCTCACAGACTTGTATCCCTTTACACTCACCGACACACATATACACTCTCTCTCACGCACTCACATCCCCCTCCCCCCGCCCCCCGCCCCCATCAGTTCAACACCGGCATCTCCAAACCATCCTTTCCTATCCATGTATTTGTGTAAATGCCTTTCAAATGTTGTTAACATACCTGCCTCAGCACTTCTTTTTAAAATTAGATTCCCTTCAGCGTGCAAATAGGCCCTTCGGCCCGACAAGTCCATGCTGACCATCCGAAGAGTAACCCACCCAGACCCATCTCCCTCTGACTAACGCACCTATCACGATGGGCAACTTAGCATGGCCAATTCACCTGACTTGCACATCTTTGGACTGTGAGAGGAAGCTCATGCAGACACGGGGAGAATGTGCAAACTCCACGCAGACAGTCGCTCAAGTAGGGAATTGAGCCCAGTCCCTGGCGCTCTCAGACAGCAGTGCTAACCACTGAGCCACTGTGCAGCCCCACTCTGCTGGCAGCTCATTCTATATACGTACCACGTTCTGTTTAAAAAAAGTTATCCCTCAGGTTCCCTTTTATTCTTTCCCCACTAACCTTTTATTGATGCCCTCTCGCCCTCAATTGCCCAACTCGATGTAAATGAGACTGTGTGCATTGACCCAATCCATGCTGATCATGATCTTATACATCTGTACAAGTTCACCCCCACCACACCAGTCTGCAATGCTTTAAAGAATAAAGGTTTAGCCTGTCCAAACTCTCCTGAAAACTCAGACTGTTGAGTCCAGGCAACATCCTTGTAAATTTCTTCTGCACTCTTTCGAGTTTAATAACATCCTTCCAATAGCAAGGTGAGCAAAACTAAACACAACACTCCAAGTGTGGCCTCACCAACTTCCTGTATAACTGCAACATAACTTCCGAAACTCTATACTCAGTGCCCTGACTGCTGAAGGCCAGTGTGCCAAAAGCCTTCTTCCCTGCCCTGTCTAACTAGGACTCCACTTAGGGAGAACTGTGCACCTCAACTCCAAGGTACCACTCTCCCACTACACTCCAAAAGGCCCTACCATCCACTATGAAACTCCCATGATTTGACGTTCCAAAAGGCAAGATCTCATAGTTATCAATATTAAACTCCATTTGCCATTTCTCAGCCCACCTCCCCAGCTGATCAAGGCCCTACTGCAATTTCCGATAACCTTCCTCATTGTCCATGAATCTGCCTATTTTCGTGTCATCAGTAAACTTACTAATCATGCCCTTGGACATTCTCATCCAAAACATTGATATCAATAACAAACAGCAATGGGCCCAGCTCCGACCCCTGAGGCAATCCAGTCTGACAAGCATCCTTCCACTCTTACTCTCTGCTTCCTGCCATCAAGCCAATTGTGTATCCAGCTACCCCGGATACGATTCGATCTAATCTTCCAGAGCACCCTCCCTTGTGGTACCTTATCAAAGGTCTTCCTGAAATCCATATGGACTACGTCTTCTGCACTGCCCTTGTCAACTTTCCTGGTCACTGCATCAAAGAACTCTAACAAATCTGTGAGGCACGGTCTCCCATTCACAAAGCCGTGCTCACTACTCCAAATCAAACCCTGATTTTGCAAATGCATGTATTTCTTATCTCTCAGAGTCTTCACAAGTAACTTACCCACCACAGATGTTAGATTTGCTGGTTGGTAGCTCACGTGTTCATCTTTTCAGATATTCTTGAATAATGGCACAATATTCGCTACCCTCCAGTTTTCAAGGACCTCACCCGTAGCTAACGATGATGCAAAAATATCAGCCACGGATCCTGCAGTTTCTTCTCTCGCCTCTCGCAGTGTTTATATATATATTTGTCAGGACCAGGAGATTTATCCACCTTCTCCAGTAAATTCCTATATGCTCCATGTACCTCCAGGGGTTCTCGAGATCCCAGCTGCCTGTATCTGAGCCATGCCAACATTTTTCCAGGTGAAAGCCTCAATATCTCTTGTCATCCAGGATTCCCTATTCCTGCCACCCAATCCTTTCACCCTCACAGGAACATACACACCTTGTACTCCAGCAATCTCCCTTTTAAAGGCCTCCCACTTGCCGGAGTTTCCTGAACCTGCAAACAAACTGCTCCAACCAACCCCTGTAAGCTCTTGTCTAATTCCATCAAACTTCACCTTCGCCCAATTCAGAACTTGAACCCGTGGATCAGTTTGGTCCCTCTGCATAACTATTGTGAAATGAATAGAACCATGGCCACTGCTCACAAAGTGTTCCCCCACTGTTCTATGCTCTGTGTCCCCTCTGTGACCTGTCCTGCCCCATTTCCCAAAAGGAGATCGAGGTTTGTCCCTTCCTGAGTAGAACCCACGATATACTGCTTGGGGAAACCTTCCTGAATATACTTCACAAATTCCTCCCCATCTCAGCCCTTAACGCTATGGCATTCCCAGTCTATGATGGAAAATTAAAATCTACGTCAGCCCTATTGCTCCTGCAAGTCTCCCCAGTCTCCCTGCATATTTGTTCCTTCAATTCCCGTTGACTGTTTAGGGTCCTATAGTGCAACCCCAATAATATCACCATCCCCTTCTGATTTCTCGGCTCCACCCACAAGGCCTCACTGGATGACCCTTCAGTTATTTCATCTCTGATTACTGCTGTGATACTCGGTTTAATCAAAAATGTATCTTCCCTCGCCTTCATCCACCCTCTCTGTCCCACCTGAAGCTCCTGTACCCTGGTACGTTAATCTGCCAGTCCTGCCCCTCCCTTAGCCATGTTTCTGTAACGGGTACAATCTACCAGCCTCACGTACCTATCCACTCTCTGAGTTCATCAGCCTTCCCGGTCAGCCCTCTTGCATGGAAGTAGATGCAATTTAATCCAATAGGTATTCCTCGCTCCCTGTCATGTTCCAGTCTGACCTGTCTTCAAATTCCTCTTTCTGATTACTGTATCTCTTTGAGTCTCACATTTGCCTCCCTGAATTCTGCTTTCTCCCACAGATGCTCTAGACCTGCTGCGCTTCTTCTGATTTCATTACGTAAATGAAGCCAGGTTGATGGAGAATTTTGAATAGGGAGGTCAGTGATGGATTTGGATGGTCAGTGACAGTAAGGGGGAGGTCAGTGATGTATCTGATGGACAGTGACAGTAAGGGGGAGGAAAGTGATGTATTTGGATGGACAGTGAGAGTAAGGGGGATGTCAGTGATGGATTTGGATGGACAGTGACAGTAAGGGGGAGGTCAGGGATGTATCTGATGGAGAGTAACATTAAGGGAGAAGTCAGTGTTGTTCACTGTCCAACGTCCCGATTGTTGGAGGTCCATCTTGTTCACTGAGACCCCTTCCCTCAGGAAAGGCAGTATGCTGTCCTTACTTGGACCTTCATATGACTCCAGATCCTGGAAAATTGGGAATGGGGAATAAATGCTGACCTCGCAGTAATGTACACATTCAGTATGTGAGAAGAATCAGTGAGTGAAATGTTCTTGTTTAAAGTGGGCAGCTCCTACCCGAGAGGACAGAAGGACAGCTCGGAGACATATTTTCACACTTGGAATGAACTGTCTCGATGCAGCATCAGTTGAAATAATTGTCAAAAATCACACAACACCAGGTTCCAGTCCAACAGGTTGAACGTGTCAACCCCAGTCCCACACCAGCACCGTCACATCATGAAATAGGGTGTGATCTCAGGATGGGGCTCATGGTGTTTGAGTGCATAGTGTTATTACTGGTAGATTCCAGATTCTGCTTTTGTTATTTCATTATCACGTAACCCCCCCTCTGTAATCAGGATTACACTTGTTATTGTAATGGGTTTGTTCATTTCCAGAAATGTGTAAAACAGCAACAAAGCCGAGCAATGCTGTCACCTCGATCTCCCCAAGGAGCTCCCACACAGTATAAGGCAGCGTCTCTGGGAATGCATCAGCTCAGAGTCTCAAACAAGGAGCTTGTGAGCTGCCTGAAGGGACAGATCACCTCACACAGAAAAATGCATCGAGCAATTGATCATGTGCAGAAAGTGTTCTACACCATCCTTGCTTTTACTGGCATCCCAGGTATGGCGCTATGACAATTGAACTTGTTTTAATTTGCTGCTGATCTGCTCTCTGGTTTTACCGTTTGAACAATAACGTCTCCAGCTCACTGACTGGTCACCCTTATCCAGGCACCGGGACAGTGACAGCAATTCACTGAGCAGCATTCTCGGTACAATCCTACACTGACAGAGACTCCCAACCTCACTGCTGCTGCAGCATTTTCTGTTCTCAGTGTTGTGTCATCTGTTCCAGTTTGATATGGCTTCAAGGTATGAGGAGAGATCAGGCAGGTTAGTTCTGAAGAAGGGTCACTCGACCCGAACTCTGTGCTCTCTCCCACAGATGCTCTAGACCTGCTGCGCTTCTTCTGATTTCATTCCGTAAATGAAGCCAGGTTGATGGAGAATTTTGAAGGTTAAGGGATGATCTGAGTGAAGTCCAACAAAATATTAAAAGGAAAACATGAACTATTTCTACTGGTTGCAGATTTAGAACAAAGGATCATAGTCTGTGAATGGGGCTGAGAGCGTTCAGGAGAGATGTCAGAAAGCTCTTCTGTGCACAGAGGGTGGGAAAGGTTTGGAACTCTCTTACACACACACAGTCATGGATGCTGCATCAGTTGGGAATTTTCAATCTCAGATTGTTCTTTTTTTTGGCAAAGCAAAGGAATTGAAGAATTTGTGCCTTGTTCTGATTTGTAAAGCTTCATCTACCATCGCTTCCCGAAATTCTCTCCTCACACTCTTTGGCCAGGAGATTGACATTTTGACAGATTGCCCTCCTGGTCCCTACACATTGAGATGTTGGTGGGTAGATTTACAGTGTAAATATTACAGTAAACCTAAACCTCCCGCATTGTCATTAAGGGAGTCCTGCATGCTCTGCTGTACTGCCCTTGTTTAAGATACATGGTGTAGTTGTGTTTGAAATCTCACACAGGTTCTGGTGACCTGTTTTATAATCCTGCCATGGCTCCGATCCGGATTAGGTCCAATGACAGGATCAGGAAATAACTGTTTCTCTGGAGAAGGGAAGAGTTTGGATTATTGACAGTCCAATTGCTAGTCCTATAACTGAATTGGGATTGAGGATTCTAATGGGGTTCTGTACCTTACCATGCAACCAAAGAAAATCATAGACTTCCTTCTGGTCTCCTAGGAGGAGTTATGCACTCAATATCTGTCTAAACTCTAGAATCTCGATACTGACTGGGCAGGAGGACAAACTCGAGTGAATGTTTAATTCTGATACTCAAACTCAATTACACCCAACCACTCCCAGTCACACAGTGGATTGGAATTTGTTGGTAAAACCTTGTTGTTGCTCTCTGGAATGGGTAGGGCATATTTGTGATCAATAATTTGTTGTTTCTTTTCCCCTTTGTCTTCCACAGTAAATTTTCTAGCAGTTACAGTCCTTTCCAGGCAAAACTGTGGTGTTTCCCCTTGCATTACCCGTTACCTGGTGTTTATGGCAGCTGCCGATCTGATGGTCATTATTACTGAGGTTATACTGAGGAGATTACCTTTCTATTATTACCCGCAGTCTTTCCTGGACATCACTCCTGTGTGCAGTGTTATTGGGGCACTGTCTCGTATTGCCAGGGACTGCTCTGTCTGGTTCACCGTCACTTTCTCCTTTGACCGATTTGTGACCATTTGTTGTCAGAAGCTGAGAACAAAATATTGCACTGAGAAAGCTGCGACTGTGGTTCTGGCAACAACCTGCACCCTGTTCTGTCTGAAAAACATCCCCTTCTATTTTGAATATGAGCCTGTGAGGATAATCAAAAATGTGCCATTCTACTGTATAACAAAGCTAAGCTACTTCACTGAGACTTGGTGGGTGGTATTAGATTGGCTCGATACAGTTTTAACCCCTTTACTGCCATTCGCTTTAATTCTGTTGCTCAATGCTCTGACAGTCAGACATATTTTAGTGACCAGTCGAGTCCGAAAGAGACTGAAGGGTGAGAGCAAAGGAGAGAATCACAGAGACCCAGAGATGGAGAGCAGAAGGAAGGCTGTGATTTTGCTCTTCACCATCTCTGGGAGCTTCATCCTCCTGTGGTTAACTATTGTTGTGTTTTTCTTATATTATATCATTCAAGGAATCAATCCTGTTGGTTACTCGCCTTTTCTAAATCACTTCAGTGATGTTGGTGTCATGCTGCGGAACCTAAGCTGTTGCACAAACACATTTATTTATGCAGCAACTTTGTCTCAGTTCAGAGCGAAGATCAGTAACGCAGTAAAATACCTGGTTACACGGATTCCTTGTGTTGTGAATAAATAAAACTCCTCAGTGAAGCCCACAGGAGGGTCCGACTGTTTCCAAACCATGAAATGATTTTGTTTTATTCACTTGTGGGATGTGGGTCTGACTGACTGAGTCTGTAGTTTTTTTCCTGGTGGCAGAAACCAGAACAAAGCAGCTGCTGAGTTGGCACCACATCCACAAACACCCCGTCTCTCCACCACTGTTTCTCAGCAGCAGCAGTGTGAACCACCTACAAGATGCATTGCAGAAGTTCACCAAAGGTCCTCAGACAGCATCTTCCTAACCCACAAACTCTACCATCCAGGACAAGAGCAGCAGATAGATGAGAACAGAAATCCCTGCACATTCACCTCAAAGCCACTCACCATCCTGACTTGGAAATATATCACCGTCCCTTCACTGGGTCAGAATCCTGGAGCTCCCTCCCTAACAGCATTGTGGGTCTACCTACACCACACGGACTGCAGTGGTTCAACAAGGCAGCTCACCCCCACACATTATGGAGGAGCAACTGGGAACAGCAGCGTTCCCAGCCAGGTCTGGACCAGCGATGCTCACGTCTCGCGAGTGAATAAGACAAAGTGCATGCAGGTAAATGCAGAAACAGCAGTGACTCTGATCAGCACACCACCGTCTTCACTGGGGATGTTGGGGATGGGCCAGAAATGCTATTTTAGTCAGAGATCCCCCACATCTCATGTACAAAGTAACAATGGTTGATATTGACAATAGAATGTAGGATTAGGAACATCATCAAAAAATTGAAATTGAGCATCAGGTAAATCAGAGTGTCAAAGAATAGATTATGATAATAGATTGGCAGCTGATGTAAAACTTTGGTCACTATGCACATTGGGTAATGGGAATAAGACAAGGACAAATTCTGTCCCAAAATTGCAAATGTAGATCGTACACACCGAGCTGAGGTAATAAATGAGAAATTAAGATTTGTTTTATGGGTGATGAATAAGATGGGAGAAAGTGAGGACTGCAGATGCTGGAGATCAGAGCTGAAAATGTCTTGCTGGAAAAACGCAGCAGGTCAGGCAGCATCCAAGGAGCAGGAGAATTGACGTTTCAGGAATGAGCCCTTCTTCAGGAAAAAGCTCCTTGGATGCTGCCTGACCTGCTGCGCTTTTCCAGCAACATTTTCAGCTCCACTCGCACTACAACACAACAGTGCGGGTGACAATGACCTCAGCCGACACCTCGGAGATGGCCATGTTTACCGCTGCAAAGCCATCGGCAGTCTCATTAGCCAGCCTTTCCAAGGTGGAGGCCATATTGATCAGTTCCCTAGCAGCCTTAGCACTCCCATAGGCAGGGAAGGTGAACATACAGAATCGCTCGGTCTCAGTGATGGACCGTTTGAATTGAGGTGGATGCAGTTTGGGATGAACACGGAGGGAACTGTCATGGTAAACAAAAGGTAGCACATAGGCAAGGGAGCAAGATCCAGACCAATATGGAGGGAGCCAAGGGTAGGCCTTGACAGCACGGTCAGAGTAATTCTCATTGTAAGGCCTCAGGTAATCAGTCGGAATTGAAGTCCAAATGGTTTTGTACGTTTTCTCTGTCGTCATGTTGACAACCTCAAGGCTCAGAATATTCCAGAAAGAAACGATTGGCGGGCGGACAGGGTAAGGAGCAGGGAACGGGAACATTTGCTGGTTCCGGCATTCCACCCTGATGTGGAATTAAAACAAAACGCCCCCATGGACGTTCCTTCACCCGCGTGTTTGTGAGGGTCAGAGCCAGAGGGGTGGATGTTAAAGGATGTAGTGAGGCCGGAACCAACCTTTATAGTTTTGCATGTTATAACCCGTGGTCTCCCAGGTGACCTCATCATTGGCAGCAGAAATGGTCTGGTCAGGGCCTCACATGAATGACCGGGGAGATTCTCTGTCAGACCGAACCCCCGCCCATCCCCCAAATGGATAAATGTGAGGATCTGTTCTGGTCCAATCACCATTCCACCGTTTTGGATTTATTAAATGGAATGGGACTCAGGGGAATCCCCCCAATAGAGTGTGCAGGGATTCGAGTACACACCCAGCATTTCGAGATGTTATTTTGCTATGTGTGCTGATGGAATATGGTTAGGTATGTATTAACATGGAACCCCGCGCCTACTCCGGGGAGCAGGACTGAGGGTGGCACAATTCATTTGGTGCTGCCCCCCAGTGGCTACCAGGCAAAGGGTGAAGGCAACAATAAACAGGAACATCCCGGAGCTTCCCGAACAGTTACATTGCCCGACCTGTCATCGACTCGTAATGGGTCAAACCATTCGACCGGCTTGTGGTGTACTGGAGTCACGAGTTTAGAAGGCAGGACCTCAGGCCAGCGTTTGTCAGAGTCCTGCATGGCCTTAGCAAGGGAGGGTTTAAGAGTTCTGTTCATTCACTCCACCATGCCTGAACTTTGTGGATGGTCGGGTGTGTGAAATTTCAGTTTAATGCCCATCAGCTGACATGTAGTTTTTACAACACTTCCAGTGAAATGAGTCCCCAGTTGAAGCCCATCTGGGATGGCACCCGTCATCCCCCCACCTGGGAATCCCCTCCTCAGCTACAACCCTTGTCACAGCGTTAGCTGATCAGTTCTGGGTAGGGTAGGCCCTGACCCACCTGGTAAATTGGTCAATAATCACAAGGTAATCCGTCTTCCCATGGGATTGGGGAAGAGGTCCCAGAAAATCCATCTGTAACTGTCCCCAGAGTCCCTTTGGGTGTGGCTGGGGCCCCATTCTAATTTTAATGGGCCAGCCTGGGTTGTACTGGGCACACGTCACACAGCGGTGACAGAATCGAGGGAAATCTCTGCCCATGCCCTTCCACCACCATTGCATCCCAATGTTGGAGATTTAGGATACCAAGACAGAAGTCACTTATAACAGCATCACGCCCCCACCTGGGAAATGACAATGTGTAATTACATCCAGAGAAGGATCCTTTTATCCCCACTTTCAGCTCACCCCAGCCTCTCTGACTCTCACTGTGTCTGTGTCTGACCCCATTGTGTTCAAAGTGATACAATGCCACCCCCTGTTGGCCTCCCTCTGCCACTGCACAAGGGCAGGTTTTTTTCTCTTGGGACAATTTGCTCCTGTCCCTGTCCATTCCATTGTCTGTAAACTGCAGGCCCTGTTCCCTGTCCAAATTAATTCCAGCAATATCAACCCCCCCCGGCCCTGACTTTACCCCCTCATATTTTATGCCCCCATCTTGCAGTGCCCATTATTTTACCTCTCTCACTTTTGCCCTCCACATTCCTACCGCCAACAATTTTGCCCCCTGCCAATTGTGCCCAGAGCCGGGGGAGTCAAAAATGGGGGGTGGAGGGGAATATATTTTCACTCATTTTGTCCCGCTCCATTTTTTTGTTGCTCCCCAGTATTTTGAAACTGCCCCAATTGAGCAACTTCCTCCCCCACCGACCCCACCCCTGGTTTTCTGCCCTGGCATTTTTGCCCATCCCCAGAGTTATTACCCCCACCCAACTCTTGCACTTTCCCCCAAACATTTTGCCCCCCACCACCTTGTCCTGGTCTAATTGCCCTTTCTCCATACTGCCCCCACTGCCATTCCTACCTGCATCCCCCCACTGGATATAAAAGCCCCCTCTGTGTCTCCACCATGTACAATAACCGTCTCCCCTCCCCTCCCCGCTTCACTGGGCCCTCGCCCCTGGCCTTGAGGGGGTTGGGCACGGGGAGGATGCACACTGACTGACTGGCCTATAAACTGTGTGCTTTTTCATGCACAGCAAGATCCCATGCTCCCCCATCACCCTCCTCAGTGAGACAGGGACTTTCTCTCCCCCATCCCCACCCCCACTCCCCGTTGCGACAGCAATGGGAGACACAGGGAACAGCAAGATCCCACTGTGATAACAGCATGTGCAGCACCAAGTGCTACTGAGTTCAAATCTACCCTGGGACAGGAACAGCAGGACAGAGGGAGGGAGGGACAGATAGGGAGGGGGAGAGAAAGCGAGTGTGATGTGGGACAGAGTCTGAGGGAGGGACACAGAGTGAGCCAAGGACAGAGAAAGATCCCAGGGAGAGACAGAAGTACAGAGATGGGAGAGAGAGAGAGAGGCACAGTGTGAAACCAGGGAAAGAGAGAGAGAAACACCCAGGCAGAGAGAACAAAGGACAGAGAAAGATCCCAGGGACAGAAACTCCCAGGGAGAGAAACAGGGGACAGACAGGAGAGTGTGTAAAACCCAGGGAGAGAACAGGACAGAGAGAACAAAACACTTAGGGAGGAGTAGACAGGACAGAGAGACAGAGACAGACAGAGAGAGAGAGTGACAGACAGAGAGAGAGAGAGAAATGCCTAACACAGGGAGGGAGGGGGAGAGAGAAAGTAAAAGTCCAGGGAGAGAAATCCAAAGGTGAGACAGAGAGTGTGAGAGACATCCAGAGAGAGGGAAAGAATGAGGGAAGAGCAGCCACAGGAGAGAGATACAACAGACAGCTAGTGAAAGAGAGGGGGGTTGATGGTATGAAGCAGATAGAATGATCCTCAGGCAGGAACAACAAGATCCCGCAGGGTTGACACAGAGAGGGGTGTGGGGAGAGGTTAGCAGGGAGGTTGGAGATTGAACAATTCAACAGTTCTCGGAAACAGGGAGGATCCTGAGAGTTGTAGGAAGGGAATCTACAGGGGAATGTGAACAGGGAGGAGATGGGAAGGATGGGGATTGAAGGAAAGATGTAGGACAGACAGAGACAGAGAGAGTGAGCTGGGGACACAAAGGGAGAGGTGGGAACTGGACAGCGAGAGGGAGGCAGTGACATCTGTGGGATCAGACTGTGCAGCAGCTCTTTCTCCATCTTTCTGCCCCTTTGCTCCCAGCCCAGAACTTGCTCCTTGTGATAAATATCCTACAGAGACGGCCTGAACCCCACAATTCTAATGTGTGTGTGTGTGTGTGTGTGTGTGTGTGTGTAAATGAACAAGGAGACAGGCCAGTTTCTGATTGTTCTCTCTCTCTCTCTCTCTCTCTCTGAATGTTTCTGGCTCTTGTCTGACGATTCCAGGCGGCAGAAATGATTTGATTCTCTCAGTCTCTGCACCGTCCTGAAGTTCAGCTCCCGGATCCAATCTCCTCCTCTGGGAACTGACAGAGACAAATAAAAATTGATTTGAAATAAAATCCAACAGTGGTACTAAAAGCACAGCAAGATCCCACTGCTCTTTGGCCTTCCACAATCTCTCACTTTACTGTGATACTGGTTCAGTTTAATTATTGCATCATTAATGCATTGCATCACATCACAGCAACATCGAAACACAAAGAAATCACAATAGACCAGTTAACCAGAGGCTAGAAATACACACAGCAAGATCCCACTGCAGCAGTGTGACATCAGACAGATCGTGTGTGTCACTGGCGTTGGTTAAGGGTTCGATTCTGTCTCCAGGACAACAGAGGGACCGACCCAACTGCTCAACAAATTCCAAACACTTGTCCCTCTGTTCGCCCCTCTCTGTAACCCCCTCACTCTCTCTCTATCTCTGATACCTCGATCTGTTACTCCCCACCCCGTGTTCCTTCTCTCTTTCTCTCTGTTCCTCCTAGCTTACTCTCCATCTCTGAGATCTCTCTGTTCCCTCTCGCTCTCTCTCTGTCCCCCCTCTCTCCATCTCTGAGATCTCTCTTTGTGTGTTTCTCTCTAATTTAATCCTGTACAATGTAATCTTTATTCCCCTCCACTTTAAATAACGATGGCTCATTTATCATCCTACACTCTCTATGACCCACGTTCCTCTGACATTGTGACAAGACTTTACAGAGGGTCAGATATTTTGGGTATTATTTCCCTCCTCGGGAGTCCTGCCTCACAGATCCTGGAGGTTAACCTGTTTGTGTCACAATCCCAAAACCCTGGTTACTTTAAACCCAGGCTTCAAACCCATTTTAAAAACGACAGGGCCACAATCTGACAGGATCCAATTAACCAGAGGGTCCTACAAACCAGGCCTCCACACTCCCCCAACCCCCGCAGTGAAAAATAAACCTCGGGGTTATAAACAGACCACCTCTCACCTGGGCCCCACAGGCTGCAGCCTGGCAACCAGGCCTCAGGCCTCTAGCCCGTGCTCCCCTCTGGAGGTTGCTCTTGTCCAAGGCTTTCTTGGTCCCAGGCATTTTGGATCTTCACTTTCCAGCTTTCCCAACAAAGATTCTTTGGGATAAAAGAGAGAAAAGATAATTTAGGGAGGTCGGGGCGGTGAGCGAGAGCACTTTGATGCAGAATTACACAGCAAGATCCCAGTTTAAAAGCGGCCCCTGCTCCCCGCCATAACTCATCCCCAGTACATTGCAGACTATCACAACAACATCAAAATACAAACAAATCAGAAGACAGCAATTAACCAAAACAAACACATGCACCAAACAGGGAGAGCTGCTTGTTCTCAACAGCGACAGAGAAAACAGCTCATTTGAAGAATAAATCTAAATAATTTTTGTCCACATTTATCTTCCTTCGTGGAGAAGTTTATGAACAAAAACACTTTTGACCACAAGTCCATCAGGAAGTGGTCAGCACGTAGTGTCCTCGAGACCCTTCTGGAAAAGGAGAGGGTGAATCCTATAGAGCGGTTCCCTGAGCAGACTGTCAAAGCCATTTGGCAGAATGCCTCATCGCCAGAACTTTCCAACAAACAACAAGACATGGCTTGGCTGGTGGTGAGAAGGGCTCTGCCTGTGAGATCCTTTATGCATGCCCAGACTTTCAGCCGCACCGCACGCTGCCCTCGAAGTGGCTGCGGGGGGGATGAGACTGTCACACACCTCCTTCTGGAATGTGCCTATGCAGAGGAAGTCTGGAGAGGAATGCAGTGGTATTTGTCAAGGTTCGTCCCGAGCAGCGCCGTGACGTGGGACTCCGTGCTCTACGGCCTGTTCCCGGGGACGCACACCGAGACGAACATCAACTGTGCCTGGAGGATCATCAACTCGGTGAAGGACGCTCTCTGGGTGGTCCGAAACCTGTTGATCTTCCAGCTGAAGGAGTTGACCCCGACTGAGTGTTGCAGACTGGTACATTCCCAGGTCCAGGACTACGTGTTGAGGGATGCGCTGAAGCTTGGGGCAACTGCCACCAAGGTGCGGTGGGGAAAGACCACCGTATAACATCTGCCTGTCTAACAGGGGGCCCATGCAGTCATTTGGGCTTTGCTGATGCCTCAGCTAATTATATGGGCATATGGTTGAAAAATGTACAGACCTGTATAAAAATGATAAATTCTGATCTCTGAATGTAAATGTTTACATATGTATGGCATGACCAACTGTACAGACCATCAAATTGTGTGTGTGTGTGTGTTCCCCCCAGGGCCTTGCATTATTGGATGAAATATGTCTTTAAACCAGGACTTATTAAACATTCAACAATATTTTCCAGATCCTTGTACACAAGTCGCAGAAAGCCAATGTGATGATGTCACCCAATTGTAGAAGAGTTTTTGAGACATGTTCCCTTCTCTTGTGCTGAGAGATTTCCTGATCCATAACTGAATCCTTCCCTGTTCCTGCCTCCAGACAAGCATCGTACCTTTTAGTCTGGATTGTCCCTCCTCAGTCTGAGATTCAAAGACCATCACTGCCCATCTCACTGTATTCCATCTGCAGGAGGCTGAGAGATGATCACGGACAAACTGTGAGGGAGCTGTTTTAATCCACAACACCAGGACGAAAGATTTCGAAGATGCCAACCATCTTAGGTATGTTGATGGCAGCCATTTCATGTGAGCTCAACGCTGACATTGACTTTATTATCAGGGAGAGGCTGGAAAGAGTGGGGACATGGGGAGTGCATGTGTATCTGAGTGCAGTATAGATTCACCCGAATGATAGCTGGACAGAAAGGGGTCACTGGGAAGGGTGGGAAATGACCCAAACCCAGGGTTGTCTCCCTGGGATTTAGAAGGATCAGAAGGAATGAAAGTTTTTGAGACAATATTGGAAACTGCTGGGATGGAGAATGAGAAAGGCTTCTTGCTGCTTCGGGTCTAGGATTAGAATCAACGTCCAAAACTCTAACAATACTCTGAATTCATTTCAAGATTAAAATGATGTAACAAAGCCTCCCATTTCTCTGTGTGATATTGCACAGATTATGTCTGACTGCCTCACTCACTGAACCTTTCAACCCCCTTCCCAGTCTTTCTGTCCCCTCCTTGCATCTTACTGTCCCACACCACTTTGTGTTCTCAGCAAACAGAACACAGGATCCCATCATCTCAGACATTCAAAGAGACTGTGTCCAGTGCACTGTCGGTAACAGAGAATGATTCCCTCCCATCTTCTGCTGTACAGCTCGTGTCTGTCTCAGAGTCAGCTCTGAAACATCTCCAGGACACTCCCATCCTCTCTCTGCCTGTCTCTGACTCTGTATCTGTGTCTGTAACTCTCTCGCCCTGTCTCTGGATTGAGCTTCCCCATTCCGTCATTCACACTGAGGACATTACAAAACTGCTCCATTCCCTGTAACCCAGTTTGAGGTGACACTGAAGACATGAAATGTCCATTATAAATGTCCATCACTCAGTTACTTTCCAGGCCAGGCCCCTTCCCACAAGGACATTGGGTGACTATTTTGCTCTTTATGACAAACAGAAAGCCCTCAGCCCTCACAGTCCTATTTCACTGGAATTCTGTAAATCATATTAATTGGCAGGAAGGAAGTTTGTCTGTGAGTGTTTTACTGAGATGACATCAGCAATCATGTGGACTACTTTCATCCTCAGACACTTTCCCAATGACAGTAAACAGTGTCTGCTTGTATCATCCTGACGTCGCCTGCTCTTCCCTGTTTACTCCATTGGCAATTTGTGTATCATTGGCACATTCTGATCATGTGTCCTGTTCAATGGAGGGAGGGACAAAGTAAAGGTCTCTTTCCACTGTCCACATTAATGACCCCGTGTCAGGTGCAGCACAGGGAGAGCTCCCTATGATGTTGCAGTCAAATATCTGAAGGACAAGTATTCCCCAAGCAGAGACATAGATTTAAACTCAGTTTAAACTGTCTCCAACACACACCCCCACACACAGACAGACACAAAGACATGTGCCATCTCTCTCATACTCCATCTCCCGCTCTCTCTCTCTCCCATACACCATCTCACTATTGTTCTTTCCCACACCCAATCTCTCTCTCCCCGCTTTCTCTCTCTCTCTCTTTCTCTCTCTCTCTCTCTCACGTACACTATGTTGGTTTCGTTCTTTTGTCGAAATGAAACAAGGGACATGAGTGTAGAATGGGATTAGGGAATTCAACTCCACCATCTGCCTTGATCATGTTGCATGCTAGAGCATGCTTGAGGGGCCAAATAGCCTACTCCTGCTCCTATCTTCTATCATCTATTGTCTGTTGTTTCTTTGTGATGTCTATAGGTTCATTGACAAGACCCACGTTGGGGGAGAGAGAAAGATGTGGGGATGACTAAAGAGGTTGTGTCCTGATATGGCAGCTTGACTGAGTGGGCAAGTCATTGGCAGATGGAATATAATGTGGAGAAATGTCCATGTGCAGCACAGATTTCCAAACTCACTCAGTGACAGATTAAAATCCTCATTCCCTGCCCAGTCTACACTTCCTGACCCAGGGAGGTTTTGTCCCTGAGGGAGGGCAGGTTTCTGTCTGGATATCATTACATTACAACATGAAGGTACTGAGTGTAACAGAGTTTGCTACATCCCATCATGTCATTTACTTTGCTGTCTGTGTGTTGTGAATTATATTTAAAACGTTGGCAGGTGGAATAGAATGTAGTGGTTTGTGATTTACAAGAAGAATAGAAATAGTAGAATTTTTGTATTTAAAATGGTGAGAAATTCTGAAATGTTATTGTCCAGGGGCTTTGTCTGATCTTGTACGTTAACATCAGAAAGTTAACATGATGGTAGTGACAACAAATAGGAGGACAAATGATACATTGAATGTTCTTATCAGGTGATTGGGTTAGGAACATGATCTTAACATGACAGTTAAGTTACAGACTGGAATCATATCGAAGTGTTTGTGGTGGTTTATACATAGAATAACAAATAACTGGGAGTGAGTCACAAAGTAGAATATAATTGAAGGTTTTAGGGTATTTTATAAACAGAGTCACATCTACATGGGAGTGAGTTACACTTTGGAATCTAATCAAGGGTATTGTGAGAAACAAAGCTCACTCACTGCAATAATTTCAGTCCGAGACAAGATCTGAATCAGTAGTGCCCTTTATTTCACACTTGCAAGTGGGTGTGATGTCCACATGGCAGGGACAAAACAGACTGAATTCAACAAATATGAATTGAGAATTGCAGAAGTAACATTAATTTACAATATCCCACACAGGTACACCAGGCTTACCGAGAGCACGGTGATTTGCCTGAAGGGGACTACCCTGCTGCTGATAAAGGACTGGGAACGAAAGAAGCTGAGACCAAGATGGAGAGGACTGTTCCAGGTGCTGCTGACCACCCCCATGGCTGTGAAGGTACAAGAATAGCCCCGATGGGTACACAGAAGCGACTGCAAAAGAGTCAGCATGGAAACCAACACCGATTAAGGACAAAGATGTCTTCCATACTTGTAACATCGGGGACTTTGGGAAATGGAGCTTTGAGAACAGATGGATTTCAAACTGACACCCCCAAACATAACACCTTTTTGGACCTGGCCTTCCAGACAGCCCACGTAATGGGGACAGACACCCACTGCTGGGTATGTGCCCACACACTACCCACTCGGGGGCAATCCCTGTGTGGCCCATACCTTTTCACTGGCACAAATTGGCTGAATGGCTACTGCGGCACAGCTTTTCCAGTGATCCTGCTAACACCGATGATGCACGGGAATTACAGTTGGAAGGGTATAATCTGACCTCATTCAGGGACTGGTATCACCCTAATTACAACCAACTGCATAGGCCCCCCTCCCTTGTAGGTCTCAACAACACCATCGACTACACCATTTGCTTCAGGAGGGAAGGGAAGCTTTCTAAAGGTACTTATGTATGAACGAGTGAACACTCTTCTGCCATCCCCTGGGTCGAACCTG
Organism: Hemiscyllium ocellatum; assembly: GCF_020745735.1. Taxonomy (NCBI): domain Eukaryota; kingdom Metazoa; phylum Chordata; class Chondrichthyes; order Orectolobiformes; family Hemiscylliidae; genus Hemiscyllium; species Hemiscyllium ocellatum. Next base: position 14,006,745 of record NC_083444.1, read on the forward strand.
TTCAGAATTTAACAGAATATGGACACTTTATATTTGATTGTTCTGCCAGCCACAAGAGAACTTCAGGCTATCTCTGGAATAACCCTACTCCCAGGGTGTGTGTGTCTGTGTGTGTGTCTTTGTGTGTCTGTGTGTGTCTGTGTGTGTGTGTATGTGTGTCTGTGTGTGTGTCTTTGTGTGACTGTGTGTGTGTCTGTGTGTGTTTGTGTCTGTATGTATCTGTGTGTGTGTGTCTGTGCGCGTGTGTCTGTGTGTGCGTGTCTGTGTGTGTGCGTCTATGTGTGTGCACATGTCTGTGTGTGACTGTGTGCGTGTTGGTGTGTCTGTATGTGTCTGTATGTGTGTCTTTGTGTGACTGTGTGTGTCTGTGTCTGTGTGTCTGTGTCTGTATGTGTCTGTGTATGTGTCTGTGTGCGAGTGTCTGTGTGTGACTGTGTGCGTGTCTGTGTCCGTGTGTCTGTTTGTGTCTGTATGTGTGTCTTTGTGTGACTGTGTGTGTGTCTGTGTCCGTGTGTCTGTTTGTGTCTGTATATGTCTGTGTGTGTGTGTGTCTGTGTGCGTGTGTCTGTGTGTGTGTGAGACTGTGTGTGTCTATGTGTCTGTCTGTGTGTGTTTGTGTCTGTATGTGTCTGTGTGTGTGACTGTGTGTGTGTCTGTGTGTGGGTGTCTGTGTGTGACTGTGTGTGTCTGTGTCTGTGTGTCTGTGTCTGTATGTGTCTGTGAAAGTCTGTGTGTGTGTGTCTGTGTGCGTATGTGTATCTGTGTGTGCATGTGTCTGTGTTCGTGTCTGTGTGTGCGTGTGTGTGTGTGTCTGTATGTGTCTGTATGTGTGTGTGTGTGTATATGTGTCTGTGTATGTGTGCCTGTGTGTGTCCGTGTGCCTGTTTGGGTCTGTATATGTGTGTGTGTCTCTGTGTGGGTGTCTATGTGCGACTGTGTGTGTGTCTGTGTGTCTGTTTGTGTCTGTGCGTGTGTGTCTGTGTGTGTATGTGTATTTGTGTGTCTGTGTGCGTGTGTGCGTGTGTGCGTGTGTGTGTGTGTGTGTGTGTGTGTTTTGTGGGCAGTGCTTACCTTGACTGCTTACAATGGCACATACTTTATTTGCGGATTAAAAGTCTACCTCTGGATGCTTCCCTCCAATTGGAGGGGTTTTGTCTGACATGGGGTATGTTGTACCTGCATTCTGACCTTGCCCTCACCCCGAGACTCAGACGGTCCCTTGCCGGGTTCCTCACCTGGGTGGGAATGTTCTCTCCCTCGACGGGAATCCGTGTGCATGACAAAGACCTTAGTCAGCTCAGGACCATATGGGAAAGGGTCGCCAATGATATGGCTAGTGCCTTAACTGAAACTAATGCAGAACTACTTGCGGTTAGGACTGTGGCCCTCCAGAATCATTTTTCCCTGGACTTCCTGCTAGCCAAGGAGGGTGACACCTGTGCTACTGCTGGGGCAGAGTGCTGCACCTCCATCCCTGATGAACCCACTAACATCACTGATCTCTCTTAACACATCACACAGGAAATTCAGACTGTCCAAACTATTGTCAATATGCCTGGCAATGACATGGAAGGGTGGTCATTAGGAGGCATCCTTGGAGGACTGGGAGGCCTGTTGGTACATGTCGGAATTACAATACTAATTGTAATCATCTGCATTCTAGTGCTCTGGTACTTATGGCCACTGTTGTCCGAATGTTTGCGTTATAGACTCTGACGGGACCTGGTTGATCATCGAATGATCAGTAGGAGGGAATGAGACAGTTAGAAAGCCACAAAGGGATCAGTTCCATCTTTTACTTGTTTCTCCTGGCATACTAGGGACTCAAAGGCTAAGCATTCCATTGCTAAGAGGACTCAGTTAAGTATCAATTGCATGTCTGCCCTCTTACAAATTGAGACAGGACATCGCAGTCAGGGATCTGGCTGACTCTCAGAGAACTGATTCCTCAGGAGCCATAACTTGCAGCCTCAGGCAAAGGTATTTGTTGTCCCTGGACAAGACTGATAGCCTTGGCCATAACCCTATTAACTGCCTCCTGCTCCCATTATCTTGGTTCTTTTCCCTATTAACATAGGCATGCGAATTCCCCATTGAGAACAAGCAAAGCACGATTATGAAGAATACGATAACCAGACCTTGTAATCCATCCACTCATTATCACAGGACATCGACAATCACTGGGCACTGTAAAATAATAATTGCCTATCTTCAACAATGCAACAACAGTCAACCATGTGACTTATAGACCTTTTGATCCCGAGAAACATACTATCTTTGTGTGTAGAGCAGAGACTCATGGAGAAGGGTCACCACAAGTAGACACACAACTACTTTTGGGGACATTGAGAATCTCTCACTGGCTGTCCGATAAAGCATCTACCGTTGTACAGAAACTTGTGTCATCCGGATTTGTGGAACAAAATATCCATCAACAGAATGCCTCTGTAACCTGACATGCCAAGGTCATTTCTGGCCCCTTTTTTAGATTAGATTAGATTCGGCCCAACAAGTCCCCACCGACCCGCCGAAGCGCAACCCACCCATACCCCTACATTTACCCCTTACCTAACACTACGGACAATTTAGCATGGCCAATTCACCTGACCCGCACATCTTTGGACTGTGGGAGGAAACCGGAGCACCCGGAGGAAACCCACGCAGACACTGGGAGAACATGCAAACTCCACACAGTCAGTCGCCTGAGTCGGGAAATGAACCCGGGTCTCAGGCGCTGTGAGGCAGCAGTGCTAACCACTGTGCCACCGTGCCGCCTTCTTGCTCTCCTAATTCCCTTCGAGAGCTTTTTCCAGTTTTCTTTCTATTCCTCCTGGCCCCTGTCTGATTTTAGCTTCCTAATCCTCACGTGTGCTTCTGTTTTCCCTTTGACTAAATTCACAACCACCCACATTATCCAAGGGTCCCTTATCTAACCATCCTTGATCCTCCTCCTTACTGGAACATCTTGGTCTTAAACTCTGAACAGCAGATCTTTACATAACTCCCACATTCAAATGTATACTGGCCTGATCACAGCTCCTCCCAATTAATACTCCCTAACTCCCAACTAATACTGACATAATTTTCCCTTCACCCAATTTAGTAACATACCCCAAGGTCCTGGCGTATCCTTGTTCATAGCCATCTGAAATGTAAGGAGTTCACTGTTTCCAGAATGCTCTCCCACTGAAAGGTTAGTCACATGGACAGGCTCATTAGCCAGTACCAGGCCCAGTATGGCCCCTCCTCTAGTTGGACCATTCACACACTGTCAGTGGGTTCTGAACACTCTGAGAGATGGCTCTGAGGAAGCTGGACCAGGGTCAGGATACCGTTCACCTGGAAATAAAGAGTGGCTTGGTGATGGGATACCGGCCTCGGGGGGATTTATTTCACCGTGCACCTGGGTTCAAATTCCACCCCAGTAAATGGTGGAATGGGACGTCAATAAAAATCTGACAATCGTTTGAAAACCGTGTCGGGATCACTAACTTTCGGGAAGGAATCTGCTCTCCTTACCTGGTCTGGCCTACATGTGGCTTCCAGCCCCACAGCAATGTGGACCCCCGGGGTAAGTAGGGAGAGGCACGAAACAACAGCCTCATCCCAGAAATGATATTTTTCAAAATGAAGCCCGAGGGCAGCAGTGAGACTGAGGTGCAGGAGGGTTTGGAGCCTCCTGCTAAGGAACAGTGCTGCCCTGCCGAGCAGGCTCTGATCATGGTAACACCAAATAAATCCCAAGGGAAACACAGGGGAAGTGACACAGGGTTACACACTGACATATCTGAGCAGGAACATCGACGTTGACATACACCGAACCACCATCCCCCCTCCCCCCACCCACTGTATAGTCATTTCTGGTGTCAGGCAATTTCCAGGCTCTAAAGTAACTCAGCTCTCCTTTTGTTGTCCCAGTGTGGCTCTCCACAAGCAGCAGACATCACAATGTTCAATGTTGCTCCATGATGGGATCACAGGATCTGGGCCATTCATTCATTTGGGAGGGTGACCCCCCACTGAGATTGTAAAAATGTTCATAGTTCCCAGTCTTCCTGCTGCCTCGACACTTATCATCAGGTCCTTTCTCAATTGTAAAGACCCAAAATATCTCCTTCAGAGACGAGCAGAAACCTGGAGAATTTAAAACACTGAGGCAGTAACAAGTATCAATTGGTTCATTTTGGTCAGAGGATTACAAAGGGACAATATAATAAAGAGCAGACAATTCTCAAGGGGTTACAGGAGAAGCAGGGCCTGAGCAGCTTGTGCATTTGTCATTAAAGGTGGAAGAGGGAATGCAGCAAATGTACACCTGGCTGATATTGGGGAGGGCAGGGCTGCTGTATGAGGAGAGATTGGTATAACTGGGCCTGGACTCAACAGCATATAGGAGAATGAGAGGCAAAGAGTCAGTCATGGTGTTGTTGGAAACCCAAGGCTTTATTGCCAGGGGCACGTGAGAAACAGGGAGGTATCAGACACAGTATCTCCTGGCACAGAGTGTAGTGCCTGGTTTTTAATGTAATGGAGACATGCTCACAAAGAATTGAGGGACGGGCATTGCTCTTCAGGCAGAAGACAATTAACTTCTCAAATAATGAGTTCTCAAATCTGAACAGAAATGTTGAAAAAATCCTGCTCCCCATGATGGCAGGTTCACACACACAGAACACAGAATGGAAACCACTGGGGAAAGAAGCAATGGAGACATAAGACAAAATGATCCTGCAACTAATCATTTGTATCAGGATGCACTGCCTCAGGTAATGGCGGAGGGAAATGCAACTGAGACATTTGGGAGAGAATGGGGTCATTAACTGACACGATGGAGTGTCACTAAGTGAATTGTTCTTTCTCAGAGCCAGCACAGACAAAATATTTGAATGGCCTCCTTCTGTGCTGTAACAATTCAGCGAACCGTGTTATGGATCAGATCAAACCCTCTATAAACATATCACAGAGATAGCCTAATCCCTCACACTCACTCCATTACTGTCGCCCTGACATTTCTCTGAAAGGTATGTGTAAGGTGCTGCATTTCAGATGTGATTCACTTGGTCAAACACCCAGGCTTTCAGGAAAACACATTTTATTATTACACCACAGTTAAAATACAAAGAAATACAAGAAAAAATTACATAATTTTAACTCCACTGAAATACTTAACAAAATAAAATATTATTTAACGACTACTCACCAACAGTTCCAATATAGCAGCATCCCATAAACACACCCTTCGCAAAGGCCAATTCAGCACACAGAGATTTCTCTCACTTGCTGTCTGCTTAGACTTGGAGAAGGAACACCAACAGAATGAATCCAGCAGCAGAGAGAGATCTACAGCTTTTTCCAGCAGCAGATAAGGGAGATGCATGTAGCAGCTTCAAATCCAAAAAAATCTGTCTTCTACTTGTGAAAGTAAAAAGCAAAATCCCTGGATATGTGCGAGCCTGACTCCACCCACTCATGCTTTGTTTGTCTACATTTAATCCTGTGTCTGTCCAAACATTCACTTTACTGTTTGAATCCCAGTTTCTAGCACTTGGCACATAGCCTGGTGTGCTTTGACAATGTAGGGGCATATCTAAACACATCTTAAATGTTATCTGGGTTTCTGGGTTTCAGACTCACACCAGACACTGGTGAAACGTGTTTACTCACATTTCCTGTAAACCTCCTGCTCATTAACTTAAATCAACGTCATTGGTCATTGATCCCTCTTTCAAGGAGAATTTTTTTCTCTGACTACTCTATCTGTGCCCCCGTAATCTGACACATTTCACTATCTCCTCTCAATCTCCCCTACTCTCAGGAAAAAACACCAGTCTGTCCAAATCTACCTTTGAACTGAACCTCTCCAGCCCAGGCAACATCCCGGTAACTCCCTTCTCCACCTTCTCTCGTACTATCACAGCCCTTCTAAAATGTGGATTCTAGAACTGCACATCTTACATGAGCTAAGCTCGAATCAGTCTTTAAGGTTGTTTCTCCTCTCTGCGATTAAATTCTAAGTCTGGACTAATAAAGGCAAGTATTCCACATGCCTTTGCAAACACTTTATCCACCCGACTGACACCTTAAGGAATTCAGGATAGTGCACTTCTATGTCCCTCTGATCTGCTGTGCTTCCAAGGAGCTGATACTATGCTCGTGATTTAAGAGAAAGTGGGTGTGTCGTGTGATTATTTGTCTCATTGAAGTGGGCCATGAGACTGAAACGATTGGGAACCATTCATCTCGATTCTATGTTGTTCCCGTCCATCTGTTCATCCTGTATTCCCTCACCTTGTTTGCCCTGTCCAAGTACATCACATCACATTGATCCCGATTGAATTCCATTGGACATGGTCTGACCTTCTGACCAGGGGTCTACATCCTCCAATAACATAAAGCCTTCTCCTCACGATTCACCACTCCAGAGAATAAAACAGGAACAGTCACGGTTACAACACTGATCTGAACTTCAAATTGCTTTTAAAAAGTCATTGGACCAATAATCTAGCAAAATGATGCATTCACGTTGAACGTTGGCTTGATGTTTCATCACATTACCTTGACCAACCTTGTGAAGGGATACATTATTCCATTCTTCATCTCTTCTCTGAATTTCCTCTGGGTAACTGCATAAATAAAGGTGTTTGTGCAGCAACTCAGGAGCTGGAGCATGAAGCCAATCTCTCTTACAAATGTTGGCAGAGGAACTGGGTATCCCAAGTAATCAAATCGTTTCAGTATGGAATAAGCAATGAACACCACCCATAACATGACAAAATTACCAGATATAATAAATAACATAATCATGGATTTCCTCCGACTCCCCATCTCTGGGTCACTGACACTGTCCCCAGTCATCTGAGCCCGGAGTCTCCTGCGAGCTCTGTTGGCTAATATAATGTTTCTGACTGTCAGTGTGTTTAACAGTAGAATCAAAATAAATGGAATGAATGGTGTTATTACGTAATGCATTAATTCAACAATAGTCCAAACAACTGAAGTAAATACATTTTGAGGCACTTTACAAAACCACGGACTATTAGAAAGCCAATATCGCTTGTAATACATGAAATACCAGAAAATGTTCTTCAAATAACTCAGCACAGTCACTGTTCCTAAAACCACACCCGCTGTTTTCTTGGTGTATTGTTTATTTCTCAGCTTTTGGCAACATATGGCCACAAACCGATCAAAAGTGAACATGACTGTGACCCAGACAGAGCAGTCTGTGGCAGCATAAAGCAGAATCGCGTGGATGTTGCACACGTGGAGAGCATGCACAAAAAGAAACTCCTCCCGATATGTGATAGGAATTTGTCGTAGTATCAGATCGAAGATAATGACCAGTAGATCGGCCACTGCCATAGCCACCAGGTAATGAGTAACACATTTGGAAAGGCCACACATCCCCCGAACCAGGATCATAATTGCAATCAGATTAACTTGAAAGAAGAGGAACAAATATAATAATTTATATCTCAAGTATAGTGCAGAAACGATCTTTTTCCTTTATTTCCAGTAAAATATTGGAGTCAATTATTAATGAGTATCCAATGATTTTGCAAAACTAAACCACAAATCTACCACAAATTTGCAATTTATAATTCCATTCAGAAAGGATTCTAACTATTTTACCTGTCAGGGGATGGAAATAACATGTAGTCAAAATCATTGGAAATGCTGAGGTCTAAAACACAGAGGTGTCTGTGACAATATGGACTTCACAACTTTGAAAACTGTTCATGGATTGAAAGAATCAACAAAGAATAACCTTTAAATATGGAGAGAAGCAATGGCGTCCTCAAATAAAGTGTTTCTTGAGACACAAGGGACAATGAGGAGCTGTTGTAAAAGCAGTTACATGGGAGTTACCCATTCCTGGGAAGAAGGGGTTACAGATACCGAAGGGGAAATAATACCTGCTTGAGAAATTGCTGCCTCGTGACAAAGGGACAATTATGACGTGGCTGCAGTGGTAATGTTCTGAAGTAAAGAGTGTAATTGTAGGAAAAGGTATGTTTTAAGCAGCTAACCCTGAATGAAACAAGGAACAAAGGAGTTACTTTTGCTGAGAAGGCAAAGTATAGACTTGAGAGGGCCGAAAATCTAATCTATATTTGGGATGAAAAAACCTATTGAATCATCAATAATGTTACAGCACAAACATGAAAGACAGAAAATTGTGCGAGAATCCAACAGCAGAACAACTCAGTTGCAGAACTTCAGTTGATAACATGGTCCAGGGATCGAACCCTGGACACTTCCAGCGACAGACCACTGTTGGTTGAAATCCAAAGCAGGTAGTAACTAATTTGGTTTGCATGGATTATACTTGGTTACTTGAGGGATCTTAATAAAGTTGAAATTATTGTTTCAGTACCGATTGTCTCAGAGATTTTTTATTAAATGGCCAAATTAAAGGGAAATTATGTTGAGTTTAGTCACAATGCATGGATCAGTGAAACGGGATTGAAACAAGCAAAAGTTCAAGTCAACACAAAATTTGCGATCTGAAGCCAAATTTACCAACACGTGCAGAAATACTGTAACAGAAATGATCGATTCAGGCATTTCGATATTTTGCTCCATTCAAGTAGGTCTTTGATAACTTTTATTAATTGTCATTAACGTTTCTTTAACTCTCATCTCATTCAATCCTTAGAGGGAAAATTCTCACTAGCGATTAAGAAAGAAACAAAGAGGAAAAGAGAATGAATGAAAAGCAGTGAGAAAGGAAGAAAGAAAGACAGGAAGAAAGAAAGAGAGAAAAAAAAGAGAGAAAAATAAGAATGAGAAAAAAGTAAGAGAGAAAAAAAAGAATAAGAGAATAAAGAATGAGAGGAAAAAGAAAGAAAACAAAGAAAGAGTGAGAGAAAAGAGAAAGGAATGAAGAGAAAAAAGAAAGATACAAAAAAGAAATGGAGAGAAAAGAGAGAGAAAACAAAGAGAAAAAAGAGACAGGTGAAAAAGAGAGAGAGAAAAATGAAAGGGAGAAAAAAGAGAGAAAAAAGAAAGAGAGAAAAAAGAAAGAGAGTGAAAAGTGAAAGAGAGAAAAAAGAGAGGGAAAAGAGAGAGAGGGAAAAGAGAGAGAGAAAAGAAAGAGAGAAAAAAGAGAGAGAAAGATCGAGAGGATAAAGGAAAGAGAAAGAGAGACAAAAAAGAACGAGCAAAAGAGAGAAAAAGAGATGAAAAGAAAGAGAGAAAACAACGAAAGACAGAAAAATAAAAAGACAGAAAAATGAGAAAACAATGAAAGAGACAGAGAAAAAAGAAAGAGATAAAAAGAGAGAGAAAAAATAAAGAGAGAGAGAAAAGATAGAGAAAAGAAAGTTAAAGAGAGAGAAAAAAGGAAGAGAAAGAGAGAGAAGATAAAAGAGAGAGAGAAAAGAGTGAAGACAAAGAAAGAGAGAAAAAGAAACAGAGAAAAAAGAAACAGAGAGAGAAAAAAGAGAGATAAAAATAAAGAGAGAAAAAAGAAAGAGAGAAAGAGGGAAAAAAGAAAGAGAGGAAAAATAAAGAGAAAAAACAACGAAAGACAGAAAAAAGAAAGAGAGAAAAAGAGAAAAGAAGAGACAGAGAAAAAAAAAGAGAAAGAGAGAGAGAAAAAAGAGAAAAAAGAGAGAAAACAAAGAAAGAGAAAGAAAAAGCAAGAGAGAAAAAAGAAAGGGAGAAAATGAAAGAGTGAAAAAAGAGAGAAAACAAAGAAAGAGAGAAAAGGAAAGAGAAAAAGAAAGAGAGAAAAAGAAAGAGAAAAAAGAAAGAGAGAAAAAAGAAAGAGAAAAAGAGAGAAAACAAAGAAAGAGAAAAATAGAATGCAAGAAAAGAAAGAAATAGAGAAAAAAGAAAGCCAGAAAAAAGAGAGCAAAAATGAAAGAGTGAAAAAGAGAGAAAACAAAGAAACAGAGAGAAAAGAGAAAGAAAAAGAGGAAAAAGAAAGAGAGAAAAATATAAAGAGAGAGAAAAAAGAATGCAAAAGACAGAGAAAAGAAAGAGAAAAGGGGAGAAGAGAAAACAGGAGAAAAAAGAAAGAAATAAGAGAGAAAGAAGGAAAAGAAAGAGAGAAAAAAAGTGGAAAGAGGAAAGGAGAGAGAAAAAAGAAAGAGAGAAAGAGAAATAAAAAAGAAAAAGAGAGACAAAAGGAAGAGAAAGAGAGAAAAAGTGAGAAAAGAAAGAAAAAAAAGAAAGAGAGAAAAGAAAGCCAGAAAAAAGAGAGTGAAAATGAAAGAGTGAAAAAAAAAAGAAAGAGAGAGAAAAAAAGAGGAAAAAGAGAGAAAAAAAAGACAAAAAAGAGAGAGAAAAAGAATGCAAAAGAGAGAAAAAAGAAAGAGAAAAAGGAGAGAAAACAAAGAAAGAGAAAAATAGAACAAGAGAAAAGAAAGAAATAGAGAAAAAAAGAGTGAAAAAGAAAGCCAGAAAAAAGAGTGAAAATGAAAGAGTGAAAAAAAGAGAGAAAACAAAGAAAGAGAGAGAAAAAAGAAAGAGAAAGAGGAAAAAGAAAGAGAGAAAAATAAAGGGAGAGAAAAAAAGAGAGAAAAAGAATGCAAAAGAGAGAGAAAAGAAAGAGAAAAAGAGGGAGAGAAGAGAAAACGGAGAGAAAAAAGAAAGAAAAAAGAAAAAAGGAAAAGAAGGAGAGAGAGAAAAAATGGAAAGAGGAAAGGAGAGAGAAAAAAGAAAGAGAAAGAGAAAGAGAGAGAAAAAAGAAATAAAAAGAGAGAAAAAAGAGAGAAAAGAGAAAAAAGGAAGAAAAAAGAGAGTAAAAAGGAAGAGAGAAGAGAGAGAGAGAGAGAGAAACTGTAGATAGATAAAGACTATTTATTGTTTTGCCTCACAAGTGCTATGATGTTAATGAATTCTTATAGAAAAATGGAATTCGTCTTGATGTCTACTCACTACAGAAACATAAGGAAGATCAGGGAAAAAAGTAACACAGAAATTACAATGCTGCGCATGATTAAATTGTATTTTTTTTGAATTTCATCTACAGGATGTAACTTACCCGGGACACCAACAGCAGCTAAGACCGGGTAGTAAATCCTTTGTATGTCAGCGATCACCCACAGAATCTTCAGCTTTACCATAAAGCTAAGAGACATAGTTTCCAATTTGAAAATATTGGTTATTTTGATGATTGTTGACAAGGATTAGCCAGTTCTCTCTTTGAGAGATTGAGGAAACTTCCATTATTTATACAGGGGAGAATCCATTAGAGCAGAAAACCAATTCCCAAGTTACTGAGCCTAATTACAGCCACTAACGAAAGTAATGCAATCAACAGCTACTGTCAGGGGAATTTGTACATGAGCAGGCGTGTCCTGACCAGTTAACCCTATCCCTGCTCATCAACCCCAAGCGTCCAAAATTGCACATTAAAAGAATAGCCTCTGTCCAACAATTCTAATGAAGGTATCTTCTAAATCAAATCAGCAGTGGAAAATAAGAATGAACATTGCACAGAATTTTAATGGGGGAGTTTAATTGTCAGTATATAGACTGATTCGGTGCTGGCATAATTCAATGGGGACGTTCAATGAGGCTACAGTCACTGATTTCCCACGAGCGACATCCTGGAGATCCTTGACTAGAAACTTAACTGAATGAGTCACATAAATCTTTTTCCACATCTTCTGGGATGAAGGTGTCTTTGGGCGTGGAAGCATTGATTTCCTGTCCCTAGTTATTCTCCAGAAGGTGTGAATGAGCTGCCTTCTTAATTACTGCACTTCACGTGCTGCAGGGAGATGGACACTACTAACAGCAAGTCAGAAGCTTGGAAAACTGCACTAAGTAACTCACGTCCTGACTTCCCAAAGTTTGTCTAAGATCTGCAAAGTAAAAGTCAGGAGTGTGATGGAATCCTCCCCACTTGCCTGAACGGGTGCAGCTCCAACAGCACTCAGGGAAGCTTGACACCATCCAGGGAAAAGCAGCTCACTTGATTGGTACCACATCGTCACCCACCCAGTCCCTCCACCACCGGCTGTGTGTACCACCTACAGGATACACAGTTTAATGTTTAACATATTTATAATTAAAATATTGGGTGGACATTAAAACAGAGATGAGGATTTATTTTCTCTCCGATGCTTGTGAGTCTTTGGACGTTGATGCAGAATTAAATGAATGATGGAGAGAAAAGATGAAGGTACCAAAACAGACTCTAAAGGTGCGTAAGGCTGTGATAAAGAACAGTGGCACAAGATGAAACACATACCCCTTAGAGCAAGGGGCAGGAGAAGCTAGGGATGCTTAAAAACATCCTTCTGTCTGTATTCATGTAGGAAAGTGTAAATACTAGTCGAAATAATAGGGCTTCAAGGCAATAATCTGACTTTTAAAAAATATTTAATACTCATAAAGAAAAGCACCCTGGATAAATTAAACAACAGTTGATACTGTTATAATCTACATCCAGGATTTCAAAGGAAAAGGAAGCAGAGAGGGTGGTGTTGACCTTCCTGAGTAATTGATCTCACTGCTTTTCAACTGGTGTGTCCCAGCACACTGGGACGTGGTGTCAAAGTGGGAAGTGTGCTGTGGAATGTTTGGGAGGCAGTGCTGCTTCACCTGTACATTGAATCTGTCTTCGTGTTTCTGATCTCCTCCAGAGCTTCGGGGTCGATTATTGAAGGTAGCACCTACTGACAACAAGCATCCCTTACAACAGAGCAGGCACAATCTCCAGAGGTACCCGTGTGCACCCTTCCAATACTGCACTTGGCATTTGAAATGTGCCGTGGTATTATTTGTCTCATTGAAGTGGGCCTTGAGTCTGAAAAGACTGGGAATCATTAACATAAATTCTGTTTTATTCCCCAAGATTATCGGTTTTGAAAATGGTCTCCTCCTGTTTAACAAGAGTATGATAAACATAGGTAGCCACAGGCCAACGTTGCTGGAAAAAAGGAAAAGGCTGGAATCAATTGGTGTGAATGGTTCAATGAAACTTTCACAGAAGTGTAATTCAATAAGATTGAAAGTGTACTATCTATAACAGGAAACAACTGTCTGAGAATGGGTACGTAAGAGGATCATGAAACTGAGAAAAAGCTTCATAGGAAATACCACACTTCAATTATTTCAGACCCCACAGTCAGAGTATTGAGTGCAGTTTTGGGCCCCATAGCTCAGGAAGGTTGGACTAGCCCTGGAGCATGTTCAGAGGAGGCTCACGAGAATGGTCCCAGAAATGAAAAGCTTAATGTGTAGGGATCATTGAGGAGTCTGGTTGTGTAATCAAGGATGAGGGAGGGTCTAATTGAAATGTACAGAACACTGAATGGCCTGGACAGAGTGGATGTTGGGAAGATGTTTCCATTGATAAGAGTGACTAGGACCCGAGGGCACAGCCTTAGAGTAAAGGGAAGAGCCTTTAGAACGGAGATAAGGGGACACTTCTTCAGCCAGGGAGTGGTGAGTCTATGGGATTCACTGCCACAGATGGTTGTGGAGGCCAGATCATTGTGTATATTTAAGACGGAGATAGATAGGTTCCTGATTGTCAAGGGAATCCAGGATTACAGGGAGAAAGCGAATGAGGTTGAGAAACTTATCAGCCATGATTGAATGGTAAAGCAGACTCAATGGGCTGAATGGCCTAATTTCTGATCCTCTGTCTTGTGGTGTTTTAAAATAGATGTAAGAGTAAGCTATTCGGCCTATTGAGCCTGCTCAACCATTCAATCTCATGATAATTGATACTTTGCCATGTTCCTGCTGTGTCCCCTCCCTTGACACCTTTAGAATCTAGAAATCGATCTGTTAGAGTCTTAAGAATATTCAGTGAATTTCCTCTATAGCTTTATATGGTGGAGAACTCCACAGGGTCAGCAGTCTCTGAGCGAAGACATTTATTCCCACCTCAGTGCGATATGATCTGGCATCGATACTGATTACACACTTACTGATTTTCTGCCACTATCAATTGGGGCAGTTTGTCGTGTTCCTTCACAATCCTGCTCTTGAAATATTCCAGACGGTTAGGAAGGATAGAACAGGACATTCAGGGATACAAGAGGTAGGATCTGAATCCAGCCTTTTGAATCATTGAGTCTGCTCCAAGATTCACAGAGATCCCTCCCTCATCCTTGATTACACAACCAGACTCCTCAATGATCCCTACACATTAAGCTTTTCATTTCTGGGACCATTCTCGTGAGCCTCCTCTGAACATGCTCCAGGGATAGATTCATCCTCAACTCAACCCCCCTGTCTTTTCCCCATTCACTTCAACACCATTCCTGTTAGAAATCTGTCCATCTCAGCATTGAATCGACTTAGAAACCCAGGGTCGATGGCTCTCTGTGATAAATTACTCCACAGATACACACCACTCTGAGAGGAGAGATTCCTCCATATCTCTGTCTTCGACATGGGGCTTCTTATCGTGAGGTGACGCCCTGTGGTCAGAGACATAATCTCTCCACATCTGCCCTGTCAAGACCCGTGAGAATCCATAGGTCACCTCTGTTTGGCCTGCAATTCAACTCTTGGGCAACAGCTACCCAAACCTCTCAACCTCTCCTCATAAGAGAGCCCCCCTGCTTCTAGCAACAACTGAGTGAACCTTCTCTCGACTGCCCCCACTGCATGGATATCTTTACTCCAATATGGGCCTCAAAACTCTTCACAGTTTTCCAGGGAGTCCTGACCACTGCCTTGCACAGTTTTTAACAAGACCTCCAGATTCTGATACACTGTTCCTTTAGAAATAAAGGCCAGCAGCTCATCTGCCTTCCCTATTTCCCATTGAATTTGGTTGTGATTTTGTTTTGTGATACATGTATGCTGACTCCCGAATCCCAAGGTGCTGATGCTTTCTTCAGTCTTTCTCCAATGAAGGAATATTCAGCCTTCTTATTCTTTGCATCAACGTGGTCTTAGGGTTTCCCCAAACAAAAGGTGCTTCAACTTTTCCAAAGATGTGAACATGCCAGGAGTAGGCAACGTGGCTTTCTGTCGACTGCTCTACTTTCGATGTCAACAGGGTTGATTCTCAATGGCATGTTCCCACTTTCTCCCCAGACATCTTGATGCCGTTAAATCACATTTATCCATCTGTTCCTCAAATATACCCAGTGACCCAGCCTCTACAGTCTTCTGTGGGAGAGAATTCCCCAGGTTGATCACCCTCTGAGTGAAGAAATGTTTCCCCATCTCAATCTGAATTGGTCTCACCCATATCCTGAGACAGTGACCTCTCGTTCTAGACTCCCTGACCATGGGAAACATCTTCCCTGCATCTCATCTGTCCAGGCCTGTTTGTATTTTATACATTTCAATCAGTTCCCATCTCATCCTTCTAAACTGTAATTAATACAAGCCCAGTTGAGCCAATTTCTCCTCATCCTGCCATTCTCAGTGTCAGCTGAGTGAACCTTGGCTGTGCACTCTCTATGGCAAGTATATCATCTCTCAGCTAGAGTGAAAACCTACATTCAATACTCAAGGTGCAGTTGGACAAAGGTCCTGTATAACTGCAGTAAGGCATCCCACGTCTTACACTCACTATCACTTGGCTTGTCTCTAATGTCATGTGGACTGTTTATTCTGGGATGGGGAAAGCAGTTAATGGGGAAGGGGATAGAGTGCAAGAGGGAAGGCTTTTGAGAAGAGTCAAGTACACAAGGGCAGGTCGGTATTGTATCTGCAGATCTGGGGACACAGGAAGTACAAGGGCACCAGCGAGCCTGAGGTACAGCAGGGTTTGGAGACAGTGCTGCCCTGCTGAGCAGGCTCTGATCATTGAAACCCCAAATAAATCCCAAGGGAAACACGGGGTAAGTGACACAGGGTTACACACTGACAGACCTGAACAGGAACATCGACGTTTACACACACAGACCTCCGCCAACCCTGGAGTCATATCTGGTGTCAGGCAATTCCCAGGTTCCAAAGTAACTCTGCTCTCCTTTTGTTGTCCCAATGTGGCTCTCCATAAGCAGCAGACATCTCAATGTTTCCCCATGACGAGGCTCACAGGATCTGGGCCACTCATTCATTTGGGGAGGGTGAACTCCATGAGGGTGTAAAAAAAAATATTCATTGTTCCCATGTTTGGATTGTGGGAGGAAACCGGAGCACCCAGAGCAAACCCAGCCAGACATGGGGAGGATGTTCAAACTCCACACAGAGAGTCACCTGGGGCTGGAATCAAATGCAGGTCCTTAGTGCTGTGAGGCAGCAGTGCTAACCACTCAGCCACAGTGCCAGCATCAATCACTTCAATTAAAATGAAAGAGTAATTGCAGCAAATGTACACCAATCTGATACTGGGGATGGTAGGACTGCTGTGTAAGGAGAGATTAGTTCAAATGGGCCTGTATTCAGAAAGAGTTAGGAGAATGACAGGCAGAGAGTTATTGGGTGCACACGGCTTTGTTGCTTGGGCTATGTAAGAAACTTAGAGGTTATTTTCAATGTGTATTGGACACAGTGTCTCATGGCCCAGAGTGTAGTGCCTGGTCTTTGGTGCTCCACTTCAGAAAAGATGTGAGGCCATTAGAGAGAGAGTGTGGGGAACGGATTCACGAATATGGCTAAACCATGAGGAACCTCAATGAGTTGGACAGAATCGAGAGATTGCCATTGTTTTTCAAAATGAATAGAAAAAATTAATTGGGGCTTCATATGGATATTCAAAATCATAAGTGTTCCAGAAAAATGAATAATTATCGTGGATAAACAATTTCCCCATTGATGACAAACACATCAACAAAATTTAAACCCATTGATGAAAAAAGCAATGGAGACATGTGTGAAAGCCTATCCTGCAGCTCATCATGAGCATCTGGGCGCACTGCCTCTGACGATGGTGCAGACAGATTCCATGGAGATTGTTCAGGAGGGAACAGGCAAAGTGTGCAGGACAGAAACGCAGTGAGCATTCTGAGTCCAGAGAGCATTCTGATTACCATTGGGCCTTGGCAGGTAAACATAATCAAATTACTTTGATAAACTTTGTGAAGGGATACATTATTCCATTCTTCATCACTTCTCTGAATTTCCTCTGGGTAACTACATAAATAAAGGTGTTTGTGCAGCACCTCAGGAGCTGCAGCATGAAGCCAATCTCTCTTACAAATGTTGGCAGAGGAACTGGGTATCCCAAGTAATCAAAGCATCTCAGTATGGAATAAGCAATGAACACCACCCATAACATGATGAAATTGCCAATTAACATAATCATGGATTTCCTCCGACTCCCCATCTCTGGGTCACTGACACTGTCTCCAGTTGTCTGAGCTCGGAGTCTCCTGCAAGCTCTGTTGGCAAATATAATGTTTCTGACAGTCAAAGTGTTTAACAGTAGAATCAAAATAAATGGAATGAATGGTGTTATTATGTAATGAATCAATTCAACAATGGCCCAGACAACTGAACAAAGTACATCGTAAGTCACACGACAGAACCATGGGTTTTTGGAAAGCCAGTATCTGTTTGTATAACTGAAATACCAGAATATGTTCTTGAAACAATTCAGCACAGTCACTGTTCCTAAAACCACACCTGCTGTTTTCTCAGTGCAATGTTTACTTCTCAGCTTCCAGAAACAAATGGGGACAAACTGATCTAAGGTGAATTTGACTGTGAACCAGACAGAGCAGTGTTTGGCAGCATCAAGCAGAATGGTATGGATATTGCACAGGGGGACGGACATCAGGAAAAGAAACTCCCCTTGATGTGTAACAGGAACTTGTTGTAATATCACATAGAAGATCACAACCAATAGGTCCATCTCTGCCATAACCACCAGATAATGAGTAACACATTTGGAAAGACCACACTTCCACCGAATCTGGATTAGAATTGTCACCACATTCACTTGACAGAAGAGGGGAAAATAAGAGAGCTTATTGATCAGTTACAATGCAGGAAACAATGCAACCAATTCTTAATTACTGTTATTCAATCTTATTGCAACAAACTACTTTGTGATAATAAATATATTGTTTGACATTCCAATTAGAGAGGATTCTCAAAATCCACTAACCTGCCTGCCCCGGCCGACCCATTGTCTCAGCCTGCTCCTGCCCCACCGAACTCATCTCCCAATACCTCGACACGGTCCTGTCCCCTTTAGTCCAAGAACTCCCCACCTACGTTCGGGCCACCACCCACGCCCTCCACCTCCTCCAGGAGTTTCGCTTCCCCGGTCCCCAACGCCTTATTTTCACTATGGACATCCAGTCCCTGTACACCTCCATCCCCCATCACGAAGGACTCAAAGCCCTCCGCTTCTTCCTTTCCCGCCGCACCAACCAGCACCCTTCCACTGACACCCTCCTTCGACTGACTGAACTGGTCCTCACCCTGAATAACTTCTCTTTTCAATCCTCCCACTTCCTCCAAACTAAAGGAGTTGCCATGGGCACCCGCATGGGCCCCAGCTATGCCTGCCTCTTCGTAGGATATGTGGAACAGTCCATCTTCCGCAACTACACTGGCACCCCCCCCACCTTTTCCTCTGCTACATCGATGACTGTATCGGCGCTGCCTCGTGCTCCCACGAGGAGGTTGAACAGTTCATCAACTTTACTAACACCTTCCATCCCGACCTGAAATTCACCTGGACTGTCTCAGACTCCTCCCTCCCCTTCCTAGACCTTTCCATTTCTATCTCGGGCGACCGACTCAACACAGACATCTATTATAAACCGACTGACTCCCACAGCTACCTGGACTACACCTCCTCCCACCCTGCCCCCTGTAAAAACGCCATCCCATATTCCCAATTCCTTCGTCTCCGCCGCATCTGCTCCCAGGAGGACCAATTCCAACACCGCACAGCCCAGATGGCCTCCTTCTTCAAGGACCGCAGATTCCCCCCCAGACGTGATCGACGATGCCCTCCACCGCATCTCCTCCACTTCCCGCTCCTCCGCCCTTGAGCCCTGCTCCTCCAACCGCCACCAAGACAGAACCCCACTGGTTCTCACCTACCACCCCACCAACCTCCGCATACAACGTATCATCCGCCGCCATTTCCGCCACCTCCAAACGGACCCCACCACCAAGGATATATTTCCCTCCCCTCCCCTATCAGCGTTCCGCAAGGACCACTCCCTTCATGACTCCCTCGTCAGATCCACACCCCCCACCAACCCAACCTCCACCCCCGGCACCTTCCCCTGCAACCGCAGGAAATGTAAAACTTGCGCCCACACCTCCACACTCACTTCCCTCCAAGGCCCCAAGGGATCCTTCCATATCCGCCACAAGTTCACCTGTACCTCCACACACATCATCTATTGCATCCGCTGCACCCAATGTGGCCTCCTCTATATTGGGGAGACGGGCCGCTTACTTGCGGAACGCTTCAGAGAACACCTCCGGGCCGCCCGAACCAACCAACCCAATCACCCCGTGGCTCAACACTTTAATTCTCCCTCCCACTCCACCGAGGACATGCAGGTCCTTGGACTCCTCCACCGGCAGAACACAACAACACGACGGCTGGAGGAGGAGCGCCTCATCTTCCGCCTGGGAACCCTCCAACCACAAGGTATGAATTCAGATTTCTCCAGTTTCCTCATTTCCCCTCCCCACACCTTGTCTCAGTCGGTTCCCTCAACTCAGCACCGCCCTCCTAACCTGCAATCCTCTTCCTGACCTCTCCGCCCCCACCCCACTCCGGCCTATCACCCTCACCTTGACCTCCTTCCACCTATCCCACCTCCATCGCCCCTCCCCCTAGTCCCTCCTCCCTACCTTTTATCTTAGCCTGCTTGGCTCTCTCTCTTATTCCTGATGAAGGGCTTATGCTCGAAACGTCGAATTCTCTATTCCTGAGATGCTGCCTGGCCTGCTGTGCTTTTTGCAGCTGTGATCTCCAGCATCTGCAGACCTCATTTTTTACTCTCAATATTTTAGTTGTGGGAGGACAGATACACAATATAATTGTGGCCAAACGCACAAAGCAATGGAGCAGGTGAAACATAATTACAAAACAAAATTGCAATTTGAATAAATGCAAAAGGAATGCATTTGTAAATTGGGGTGGAAAAGTTTCTCACAAGTCTGAAAATATAGGAATGGAAACACTTAGAATGTTTCTTTCTCGCAAGTGGGCCATACATATATTGGATCTAGTTTGCAGTCATGATTGTACAATCATTATTATACTTATCATAGAGAAAATAATCATTTGAAAATTTTGAAAACTACACTTCTTCCAAAGAAAGAAAGAAAGCATAAAAGCAAGAAGCCTTCTTGAAGTAATGTCAATGATGACATATAAGGAAGATCACTGAAAAAGTACTGACACAAAGATTAAGGTCACTCATGTGCTTAAATTCCATCTTTTGAAACAACATCCCTCGAGTGTAACTTAGCTGGGATAGCAAACTCAGCTACGACCAGATAGTTAATCTTCTGAATATCATTAATCACCCACAGAATCTTCAAGTTGCTCAAAAAATCAAGAGACATGATTTCCGTTTTGTAAACAATGGATCTATCGATGGTTGTTGGTAAGGTCTGTTCTCTCTTTGGGAGATTGAAAATAAAATCCCTTATTTATAGGAGGGAGAATGCATCAGATCAGAAAGCCAGTTCCCATGTTAATTGAGAATGAACTACAGCCAGTAATAACAACAACCATTCCAAAGGGGATTCGTACATGAGCTGTTGACGTCCTGACCAGATCATCCTGATGCATTCTCACCAACTCCAAGTCTTGGTTCAAATCTACACCATAAGAGAAAGATCAATCTCCCACAAATGTAAATAAAGTACATTTGTCAGAAAAAAATAATGGGGCACAGGATGATTGAATTTTATGAGATACAAAAAAGTTAGGAAAACGCAGACTTAATACTGAACAATAGGATTTGAAAAAATGAACGCAAAATGTTTTCCCAGATTCCTCCTGGCACCCTCCAAACTTTTGCATTGGCATTTTCAGAAATGTTGCCAATTATGTTTATCAGTTTCAGGATGCGATAGACAGGTTTTGAATCAGGAAAGAAATCAAGGTTCATGTGGAAAAGGAAAAGAAATAGATATGACCATTTTCAGATCAGCCAGGGTCCCACTGAATTGTGTAACCTATGCCCAATCTACAAGGCATATGTCAGGAGTGGGATGGAATAGTCCGATTTGCCTGCAGTTGTGAAGCTGTAGGGAGATTCATGAAGCTTGTCACCATCCAGGGCAAAGCAGCCAGTTCATTGCCACCACATCCGCAAACATCCCCTCCCCCCACCACCGATGCAATGTGCACCACCTACAAGATGCGTAGTTTAATGTTTAAAGTAGTTGCCCGTTAAAAGCAAATGGTGCCCATTTAAAACAGAGATGAGGTGACATCTTTTCTCTCAGAAGGATGTGAGCCTTTGGAATTCCCTTCCTCAAAAGACAGTGGTTCGAGAATTTTTAAGCACTTTGTAAGACAAAAGTGGACTGTTGATGATGAAGGCATTGAAAGATGATCAGGACATGCAGGAATATAGAGTTGAGGTTAAAATCAGATCAGCCATGACCTTATTGAAAGGTGCAGCAAGATTCAAGGGACAAATAGCCTCCTCGTGTTCTTGTTTGTTCATTTTAATGAGTAATTTCGGATTTTTCCAATGAATAAGTCCTCAACCACCAAAATTGGAAGTGTAGTGGCCAGCAAAGAAGGTCACCTCAGAGTACAATGGGATCTTGATCAGATGGGTGAATAAGCTGAGGAATGGTAGATGGAGTTTAATTAAGATAAATGTGAGGAAAGACAAATTAGAGCAGGACTTATACACTTAATGATAAGGTCTGGGCAAGTGATGCTGAACAAAATGTTACCTTGGAGTACAGGTTCACAGGTCCTTGAAGCTGAGTCGCATATATATAGGATAGTGAAGAAGGTATATGGTATGCTTTCCTTTATTGATCAGAGCATTAAGTAGAGGAGTTGGGAGGTCATGTTGCAGCTGTATTGGATATTGATTTGGCCACTTTTGGGATACTGCGTTCAATTCTGCTCTCTCAGCTACAGGAAGGACGTTGTGAAACTTGAATGTGATCAGAATAGATTCACAAGGATGTTGCCAGGTTTGGAGTAATTGAGCTATAGGGACAGGCTAAATAGGTTATTTTCCATGGACTGTTGGAGGCTGAGGGGGTGACCTTATAGAGATTTATAAAATCATGAAGGGCATCGATAGGGCAATTAGACACTGTCTTATTCCCAGGGTGGGACAGTCCAAACCGAGAGGGCATAGGTTTAAGGTTAGAGTGGAAAGATTTAAAAGGGACATGGGAGATAACGTTTTCATACAGATGGTAGTGCATGTATAAAATGAGCTGCCAGAGAAAGAGGTGGGGGCTGGTACAAATACAGCATTTAGAAGGCTTCTGGATGGGTATATAGGAAGGGTTTAGAGGAATATTGGCCATGTGCTGGCAAATTGGAATGGGTTTATCTAGGATACCTGGTCAGCATAAATGAGTTGGACTGAAAGATCTGTTTCCGTTCTGTACATCTCTATGACTCTAATGGAAGTCGATTTATTCTGACACATTGCATGTGTTCCAATGTTATTTAGTTGCTTCCTGCATTGGAACACATCAAAAGGCTTCTGATAATCTGTGTTCACAGCAGACAGAAATTACACCTTTGCTACTTTGTTTGGATAATCCACCCACAAAGACAACTGGCAGGCTGTTAAAAAACAATTTCCCATTCATACATTTGCATTAACCCTGCCCAGTTATTTTCTCAGCATCCGGGTGCCAACATATTTTATAATAGACCATTAGTTTCCAACTATTTACACTGTATCTTAAATTCGATATTCCCTACTTTCTCCTTCCATCCCTTCTTAAAAAGCTAAGGTAGACACCTGCTCCCTTTCAAATTGCAGACACTGTCCCCAAGTTTACATATTGGCCCCAACACCATCCAGTATCACCATGCTCCATTTGTTCATGCTTTGAACATGTGTCCCAGGGATTTGTCAATTTAGGATTAGATTAATTTCACCAGCACTGCTTTGTTTCCACAAGACTTTCTCAGTTTATCATTCTCACGAGTCCCTCTGAATACAAGGCACTGCCTTAGGCTGACACTCTGCCGATCAGCTACTGCCTCATGATCTGAGCCTCAACACTGAGGGAGGGCCTTATTGTCAGAGGTTCATTCCTAACAGTGCGCCTCATTGTCAGAGAATCTGTTCTGAGGCAGTGCCTCACACTAATGGGCTCAGAGATGCTGGAACGCTACACCATTAAAGGATCAATACTGAGGTATTGCAGCACTGTCAGAGTCAGTTCTGAGGGCTCCCTCAGTACTGGCTCTCTCACAGTGCTCCACTATCAGCACTGAGCCTCGAAATGTGTGGCCCATCCTCAATTCTGATCTCCATGTAAACAGGCACAGCCCCAGAATGGACCCTCTGACAAAAAGGCACCAATCCTTTGACAGTGAGGCATGCCTTTAGTTTTGACCCTGTAATAGTGCTGCAATACCTGAGTACTCAGCCCGAAATTATCTGGCACTCCCTCAGTTCTAAACCTCTTATAATAAGGCATTGCCTCCATATTGACCCTCTTGTAATAATCCGTTCCCCACAGTTCTGACCATTTGACAGTGCTTCCATATCTCAGATAGAGAGGGAATTGGTGCAGTGTAGCACGAAATGGGAAAATCGGGGCAGGCAATACTGAATGGGAGAGTGAGAGTGGGGCATCTCTAAATGGGCCAATTTGAGAATTAGTGTAGGGCAACACTGATTGGAGAAATTGTCCAGAACATCAGTAAATGGGGGAATTGGTCTTGGGCAACACTGAATTGGAGAATTGGTGCAGGGCATCAGTAAATGTGAGAGATGCTGCAGGGTGCTAACTAGAGCATGTGTAGATGGGAGAACACGGGCAGGGAATCAGTAAGTAGAAGAAATGTTGTAAAGGAGCAGGAAAGTGGAGATTCACACAAGGCACCACGAAAAGAAAAATATTGCTCAGGTCATCATTTTGCATAAAATGTTTACCAGAGAAAATGGGAGAAATGGGTGAAGACATCACTGAATGGGAGAATTGGTGCAATTCATGATGAAAGGGAGGATTTGTGCAGGATCAGTTATTTGGGAAGTTGAAGCAGGGAACGCCAAAATTCGAGAATTCTGGTAGCAGACCACTAACTGGGAGAATTGTTGCAGAGAAATACTAAATGGAAGAACTGGTGCACAGTGGAACTAAATTAGAGAACTGGAGCATAGCGCCATTAAATGGGAGAATGAGAGTGGGGCACCCCTAAATGGTAGAATAGGGCTAAGGCATCAGCAAATGGGAGAATTAGTATAGGGGTCTGGGTAAATGGGAGAATTGGTGGGCATCAGTAAATGGGAGAATTAAGTCTGGATGTAGGCTTGCTCGCTGAGCTGGAGGGTTCATTTTCAGACGTTTCATCACCATTCTAGATTACATCTTCAGTGAGCCTCTGGACAAAGCACTGCTCAATGATATCACAATCAAAAATTTAATGGAAGGTATAATCAAATGAGAGATGCTGATTTAAACTCACTCCTTAATCTCCTCATCTTACACACACCTCACACCTACATACTCAGCCACTCCCACACTGACACATGCACACACACACACACACACACACACACACAGAGTCGCTGATCAGTTCCTGCTAGATTGCTGGTTTTGAACATCCACGAGGACAATCATCCTAATCCCATGTGTTATGCCCTGCTCCCAAACACAGACTCTGATTGCAATCTGGAGTGTGATACAGATGCCTTTCAGTGTCGGAGGGAGGTGAGTCTTGAGCCTGGCCCAGGTATTTAAATGTCCTGCGTTCATCTGACATCCAGGGATTCTTTAGTGGAGCTTTCATACATGGAAATCCCAACATATTTGGTCATTCGGGTCCTTATGTGCCTGTGTGAGCGAGTTGTGTGTGTGTATGTGTGTGTATGTGTGTGCACATGCATACCACCCTGCAATTTTGGATCTAATATGACTTACTTAAGGACTCACTGAAATATGCTGTTAAGTTTTTTGATTGTGATATCATTGAATGAGCTTTACTCTGTATCAAACTCAATGTTTACCTGAGCAGGGAGGGAATGATAGGGCTGAGAATCTGGATCCCCAGCGAGGTCTCTCACTGAGGGTCAGCTGAAGGGCCTGTTTCCATGCTGTAGGGATTCTAGGAATCTCATGACGTATGCAAATCAATGTTTGTGCCAAAACTGTGTTCCTCATGCCTTCTTAAAATCTCTTTCCTTGCACCTTTAAAGCCTGCCCCGTTCTCTTGAAACTCCCCCATCCTTGGGAAAGGGCAACTGCATCTATACCTTTTATTATTTGGTAAACTTCTACCTGCTCCCCTCTCAACCTCCTACATTCCAGGAGAAAAAGATCCTCGACATTCCAGCCTTTCGTTATAACTCAAACATTCCATTGCCAGCAACATCCTGGTAAATCTCTTCTGAACCCTCTCCAGTTTAATAATATCATTCCTATAACTGGGTGCTGGCTGTTTCAAAGTTTCAGTTTTGGAACTATATTGTAAGCTTTTGTGGACCTGATATTTTAACCCTCCCTCGCCCTCTCTCCACAAAAGCTTTTGCAAACACTCAGCTATTATTTCAGTTTCCAGTGTGAACAATAAAACAGTGAACAAAACAATTCCTGTGGATTTCCCATGGCCAACCCACCCAGTCTAACATCCCTAGACACTGTGGACAATAATGTTAAACACTTTCATCCTTCAGTAGTTCCTAGACATTGGTCACGTCCTGTCTTTTAGCACTGAAGTAATGCATGTTGGTATTTTGGGAGGTGGCTGCTGCCTTATTACAGGATGATGAAAGGAGAATACAGGATCCAGTGGGACATTTCTCTTAAAAAAAATAGTTTCATTCATTCAGACAGTGGCTGCTAATGCCTCCTCCAGAGGGAGCCACCCTGCAATACTTCACGGCCCCGGCCCAAGTCACATCTTGCCTACTCCCACATCTTGCTTGTCAGTCCTTCCCCATGGGTGTGGCCATCTTGAGATGACATCATTGTGTAGCCCATTGCGTCACTCAGGTCATTGTGTGACTGTCCGAACCAATAGAATGGTCAGGGACAGGAGCCAATTGCCCCAAAACAAACCTGCCACTTGTGCAGTAGCTCGGGGAGGCCAGCAGAGGGTGGCATTGTAACACTTTAAACACAAGGAGGACATACACTGAGACTTTGAGTCATCAGATTTTAATTAATTCATTCATTTAAACCTCCTTCCAGGACAAACTGTGTCCCATTGCAGGCACAGGTGGGCCCACACAAACAGGACCAACAGCATTATATCAATTTAAAAAGAAGACTAGACAAAAAACAGATAGCTGGTGGTTCAAACCCATTTAATTGATTCAGCTCCCAAAACAACAGAGAGCCCATTGCACAAAGACACAGACACAGAGAGACACAGACACAGTGACGCACACTAATACACATGCTGACACACTCACATACACATACCCGTACACACAGATAGTCAGATACAGAGTCAGAAACACACATGAATATGCAATCACACACACCCACAGAGATGCACACAAACAGACATGTATAGGCTGTGTACAGTAACTGACACTGCCCTGAGTTTAACCATCTATAACACAATCTCTGTCAATCAGCACATTCCCAGCTTTTTGAGATGAAATGTCGATAACAGTGTGGAACAGTCACATGATGTCCCTCAGGCTATTGTCAGGTAAGAGGTGAATCTGGTTAAAATCTCATGGATATTTGCACAATTAACAGACTTGTGTAACAGAACCGTTGTGCTCTCCATGTTTAAGAATAAACTTTCCCAGCATCACAACTCCAAATATTCCCTGTCTCCACCTCCGACACTCGGTAGCAGCAGTGTGTACCATAGAGAAGATGTACTGCAGAAATTCACTAAAGTTCCTTACAGAGCAGCTTCCAGACCTACGGCATGATCACCTGGAGTACCAAGCAAAGCAGATACACAGAAACACCACCAGGTGGCAAATCCTCAACAAGCGACCTGCCATCCTGGCTTGGAAAAACATATCAGTCCCATAAGTGCATTGACAATGCAACCTTTCCTCGTCAGAGCGTCTGTTCCCCAGCCAGCGATGGCCTAAACCCATTAATGAATCATTAAAGTTAAGGTTCACTATTTTAGTGCCCGGGATGCTCCAATGCTCGGCATTGAAATATATTGGGTCTATATTTGAGAAAGTTGAAAGGCAATTGGAATATATCAGATTCTGAAGAAGCAGGGGCTTGAAAGTGTACATGCTCAGAAATTATTCCTACAGGCCTGGGAATCTGAAATAATGAGGACACTGTCTCATAATAAGGGGCAGATTATTTATGACAAAGACCAGGAGGCAGCCCTTCACTCTAAGGCCTCTGAATCTTTAACATGCTCTATCCCTGAGGACTGTGGATACTCCATGACTGAATACAGTTCAGACTAGAATAGACAGATGGCTGGTGCCTCAGGGAATCATGGGATATGACGAGTGGACAGGAAACTGAATTTGAAATCTAAAATCAGCTCTGATTGGATTGACTACCAGAACAGGCTGCGCAGTCTCCTCCTGCTCAAATTGTCTCAACCTTTAGACATTTACTGAACCAACTCCCAACCGTTGCAGATTTGGCTCCACAAAACTGCTTGTTATTAAACATCTGGAGCCTCCACCCTATTACAAACCATCTCATTCTTTGTTCAGCACCACCCCCATTCCAATTGTTCAGAAATGATTACTTTCCTAACTTCATTCTGTTGGACTGAAGCCCTCCACCCCCAGGACACATGGGTTAATCTTTCCGCCCCAACACTCCAGCACACCTTCCTTTCGCTCTTTAGATGCTGCTGACCTTGTCAGTTTTCTCAGCCCGGCCTCCGTTTATTTCAGAGGGAACATCCTCTGCCTGGTCCCCTTTCTGAGAGAGGAATCAGTCTCCGGCCTGACTCCTTGGTATTCTGTTTGTTCACAGAGAAAATAGCTACCGCTCCATTCAAATTCATAACATGCCCAGAGGGGCATCAATGTATTGTGGTGATATTAGATAACAGTGAAATTGACAACTGATCTTGGAAGAACTGTTGGGGAAGTTCACAGCACAGAAGCAGATAAGTTAATCATTGTTTTAAATGCGGCCTACAGCGAATCTGAAGCAGTGAGCAGAGTGGGTTCTTTCTTGATTGTATGTTTATGGTGACATGTCTCTTGATTAAACTTAAAATATAAGCCATAACTATTATTTTAACCAAGTGTTTGCAGAGGAATAAGACGATGTTATTTCCTGTGTTTGTAGATTGTGAAGGAGCAAAAATGGCCTTTAATAGAGTGATATGTACTTCTTGTCAGATGTGGGAGTTTAAAGAGACTTTAAGGGTTACTGCTGATTATACCTGCCATAAATGCTGTTGGCTGCAAATCTTATCAGATCGAGTGGATCGGTTGGAGAGACAGATAAAAGCGATGAGGAATTTGCAACAGCAATAGTATATGATGGATTGACAGTTATAGGAAGAGGGGGAAGTCTCAGATACAGTCACATAGATGGGTTAACTCCAGGAAAGATAAGAGAGGTAGGCAGCTAGTGCAGGAGTCTTTTGTGGATATTTCCATTTCAAACAGTTATGCTGTATGCTGTTTTGGAAAATGTAGGGGGTGATGGATTCTCAGTGGAACATAGCATGAACAGCTAAGTTTCTGGTATTGAGACTGGCTCTGATGCAACGAGGGGTACGTCGGGTTCCAAGAGACCAATTGTTTTAGGGGATCCTCTAGTCTGAGGTACAGACAGACGTTTCTATGGTCAGCAGTGAAAAAGCAGAATGTGTGTTGCTTCCCTGGTGACAAGATCAAGGATGTCTCATGAGAGGGTGCAGAATGTTCTCACAGGGGAAGAGGGGCCAGCAAGAGTTCATTGTCCACGTTGGAACCAACGACACAGGAAGGGAAGAGGTTGAGATTCTGAATGAAATTTCAGAGAGTTAGGTAGAAATTTAACAAGGAGGTCCTTGAGTGTGGTAATAACTGGATTCCTCCCGGTGCTATGAGCCAGTGAGGGCAGGAGTAGGAGGATAGAGCAGATGAATGCAAGGCTGAGGATCTGGTTTATGGGAGAAGGATTCACATTTTTGGATCATTGGAATCTCTTTTGGGGTAGAAGTGACCTGTACAAGTAGGGCAGATTGCACCTAAATTGGAAGGGGACCAATATTCTGGCAGGGAAATTTGCTAGAGAGCTCAGGAGGATTTAAACTAGTAAGGTTTGGAGGGGGGTGGGTGTGGGACCCAGGTAGATAGTGAGGAAATAGATCAATCTGAGAGTGGTACAGTTGCCAACAGAAGTGAGTCAAACAGTCAGGGCAGGCAGGGACAAGGCTGTTCTCATACATTAAACTGCATTAATTTCAATGCAAAGGGCCTAACAGGGAAGGCAGATAAACTTAGGACATGGTTAGGAACATGGGACTGAGAAACCACAGCAATTACAGAAACATGGCTCAGGGATGGGCAGGATTGGCAGCTTAATGTTCCAGGATACAAATGCTCCAGGAAGGATAGAAAGGGAGGCAAGAGAGGAGGGGGAGTGGCATTTTTGATAAGGGATAGCATTACAGCTGTGCTGAGGGAGGATATTCATGGAAATACATCCAGGGAAGTTATTTGGGTGAAACTGAGAAATAAGAAAGGGATGATCACCTTATTGGGATTGTATTATAGACCCCCTAATATTCAGAGGGAAATTGAGAAACAAACTTGTGAGGAGGTCTCAGCTGTCTGTAAGAATAATAGGGTGATTATTGTCGGGGATTTTAACTTTCCGTACATAGGCTGGGACTGCCGTAGTGTTAAGGGTTTAGATGAGACAAATTTGTTAGGTGTGTACAAGACAATTTTCTGATTCAGTATGTGGATGTACCTACTGGAGAAGTTGCAAAACTTGACCTACTCTTGGGAAATAAGGCAGGGCAGGTGACTGAGGTGTCAGTGGGGGAGCAAATCCATACCAACTCTCTAAAGAAAATCTCACCCAGACTCAGTGCAAAGATCTTCATAAGCCCTGCATCTCCCATGGCCAACCTACATATCCTTCAACATTATGTGCAATTTAGTGTGGCCAATCCACCTAACCTGCATAACTTTGAACTGTGGAAGGTAACCCACGCAGACACAGGGAGATTGTGCAAACTCTACAGAGACAGGTATTCGAGGCTGGAATGAAACCCAGATTCCTGTCATCGTGAGGCAGCATTGCTAACCACTGAGCTACCATACTGCCCTTATATAATTGGCAGGATTCGAACCTGCACAGTGAAACCCCAGTGGCTTTTCTAAGCCATCACCCTAACCGTTCTGACCATGACAAACACCTATCACTACTGAGAGGGACCTCGACGTTCTTCGCTTCAGTGTTTACAACTGAAAGGGACCTTGACGTTTGTAAGGATAGTGTGAAACACACTGATATGTTAGAACAGATTGATGTTAGGAAGGAGGATGTGCTGAGAATTTTAAAAACCAGGAGGATAGATAAATCCCCTGAGCCAGAGGGGATATATGCTAGGTTGGATCAGGAAGCAAGAGATTGCTAATTTGTCAGCAATGATCTTAGCGTCCTCACTGTCCACTGGAATACTGATAGATGATTGTAGGGTAGAAAATGTTATTCCCTCCTTCAAGAAAGGGAATAGGGATAATCCTGGGAATTACAGACAAGTCAGTCTTATGTCTGTGGTGGGCAAAGTATTGGAATTGATTCTGAGAGACAGGTTTTATGATTACTTGGAAAACTGTAGTCTGATCAGAGATAGTTGTGTGCCTTTATGAGGGTTAGGTCATGCCTTAAACCTTACTGAATTCTTTGAGGATGTGAGAAAACACATTGATGAAGTGGATGTGGTGTACATGAATTTTAACAAGGCGTTTGATGAGGTTCCACGTGGTAAGCTCATTCAGAAAGTAAGTAGGCGTGACATAAAGGAAAATCTATTGGTTTGTGTATTGAATTGGCTGTCCCATAGAAGACAGAAGGTGGTGGCAGATGGAAAGTATCCAGCCTGAAGATTAGTGACCAATGATGTTCTGCAGGGATCTGTTCTGGGACCTCTGCTCTTTGTGATTTTTATGAATGACTTGGATAAGCGAGTGGAAGGGTGGGTTAGTAAGTTTGCTGATGACATGAAGCTTGATGGAGTTGTGGATAGTGTGAATGACTGTTGGAGGTTGCAACGGGACATTGACAGGATTCAGAACTGGGCTGATAAGTGGCAGATGGAGTTCAGTCTGGAAAAATGTTTCATTTTGGAAGGTTGAATTTTAATGCAGAATACATGGTTACTGGCTGGAATTTTGGCAGAGTGAAGTAACAAAAGGATCTTGGGGTCCATGTCCATAGATCCTTCAAAGTTGACACCCAAGTTGATGGGGTTGTTAAGAAGGTATTATCGTGTGTTGGCTTTTATTAACAGGGGGATTGAGTTTAAGAGCCGTGAGGTCTGCTGTAGCTTGATAGAGCCCTGGTTAGACCACACTTGGAATATTGTGTTCAGTTCTGTTCACCTCATTCTAGGAAAGATGTGGAAGCTTTAGAGGAGATTTCCCAGGATCCTGCCTGGACAGGAGGGCATGTCTTATGAAGAAAAGTTGCGGAGGTAGGGTTTGCTCATTGAAGCCAAGAAAGATGAGAGGTGATTTAATAGAGGCGTACAAGATATTGAGAGGTACAGATAGAGTGGATTGGCAGAGATTTTTGTCCATGGCAGAAATGTCTATCACAAGGGGGCTTAATTTTAAGGGAATTGGAGGGAGGTTTAGGGGAGATGTCAGAGGTAGGTTCATTACGTAGAGAGTGGTGGATGCGTGGAATGCACTGCCAGCGATGGTCGTAGAGTCAGAGACAGTAGGGACATTTAAGCAACTCTTAGAAAGGCACATGGAAAATAGTGCAGTGAAGGGTATGCAGGTTAGTCTGAGCTTAGAATGGGATAAAAGGCAGGCACAACATCAAGGGCTGGAGGGCCTGTACTGTGCTGAACTGTTCTATGTCCTGTGTTTGAGACCCTGCCTCGCCTGTCATGTCAGGAAATTCTTGGTATTGGACCATTTATTTGGTTTTAATGACATCACTGTCCTAAATGAGGCCATCAGGAGAAAGTGAGGACTGTAGATGCTGGAGAGTCAGAGTCAGAAAGTGTGGTGCTGGAAAAGCCCAGCAGGTCAGGTAGCATCCGAGGATCAAACGTAATTGAGTTTTTGAATAAGTAACAAAGAGGATTGATGAGGGCAGAGCGGTAGATGTGATCTATATGGGCTTCAGTAAGGCATTCAACAAGGTTCCACATGGAAGACTGATTAAAAAGGTTAGATCTCATGGAATACAGGGAGAACTAGTCACTTGGATACAGAACTGGCTCAAAGGTAGAAGATAGGGGATGGTGATAGAAGGTTGTTTTTCAGACTGGAGGTCTGTGACCAGTGGAGTGCCACAAGAATCGGTGCTGGGTCCTCTACTTTTTGTCATTCATATAAATGATTTGGATGTGAGCAAAAGAGGTAAAGATAGTAAGTTTGCAGATGACACCAAAATTGGGGGTGCAGTGTGCAGCGAAGAGGGTTACCTCAGATTACAACAGGATCTGGACCAGATGGACAAATGGGCTGAGAAGTGGCAGATGGAGTTTAATTCAGATAAATGCGAGGTGCTGCATTTTGGGAAAACAAATCTTAGCAGGACTTATGCATTTTATGGTAAGGTCCTAGGGAGTGTTGCTGAACAAAGAGACCTCAGAGTGCAGGTTCATAGCTCCTTGAAAGTGGAGTCACAGGTAGATAGGATAGTGAAGAAGGCGTTTGTTATGCTTTCCTTTATTAGTTAGAGTATTGAGTACAGGAGTTGGAAGGTCATGTTGTGGATGCACAGGACATTGGTTAGGGCAGTGTTGGAATATTGTACGCAATTCTGGTCCCCTTCCTGTTGGAAAGACATTGTGAAACTTGAAAGGGTCCAGAAAAGATTTACAAGAATGTTTCCAGGTTTGGAGGATTTGAGCTATAGGGTTGGAGCTGTTTTCCCTGGTGTGTTGGAACCTGAGTGGTCACCTTATAGAGGTTTACAAAATTATGAGAGGCATGGATAGGGCAAATAGGGAAAGTCTTTTCCTGGGGTTGGGGAGTCCAGAACTAGAGGGCATAGATTTAGGGTGAGAGGGGAAAGATATAAAAGAGACTTATGGGGCAATGTTTTCACACAGAAGGTGGTACGTGTATGGAATGAGCTGCTCGAGGAAGTGGTGGAGGCTGATACAATTGCAACATTTAAGAGGCATTTGGATGGGTATATGAATAGGAAGAGTTTAGAGAGATATGGGCCACGTGCTGGTAGGTGGGACTAGATTGAGTTGGGATATCTAGTCGGCATGGATGGATTGGATCGACGGGTCTGTTTCCATGCTGCTCATCTCTATGACTCTATGAGCAGGAGATTCAACGTTTCGGGCATAAGCACTCATCATGAGTGACATCATATCCAGATATCATCTCCCTGCTACTCTTTTCATTGTTGTAGTTGAAGCAACATGACCAGCTATCTGGGGTTTTATTTTCAAAAACGCCTTACCTTAATAGTCATAGAAACAATGGGACACAGTTCTCCAACACAGTGTTGATGATCCGATCTACCTTCCCTTGATGCAGTTTTTTTGGTCACGGGAAAATTTCAACTTTATTGTCAGATCATGAGATGCTCCTTTCGACAAATCTTTCATGTAGACACCAAAACTGGAGGTGCAGTGGAAAGCGAAGAAGGTTACCTCAGATTACAACAGGATCTGGAGCAGATGGGCCAATTGGCTGAGGAGTGGCAGGTGGAGTTTCATTCACATAAATGTGAGGTGTTGTATTGTGGGAAAGCAAATCTTAACAGAACTTATACACTTAATGGTAAGGTCCTAGAGAATGTTGCTGAACAAAGAGACCTTGGAGTGCCTGCTCATAGCTCCTTGAAAGTGGAGTCGCAGGTTAATAGTCTCGTGAAGAAGGCATTTGGTTGCTTTCCTTTATTAGTCAGGGTATTGAGTAGAGGAGTTGGGAGGTCATATTCCAGCCATACAGGCCATTGGTTGTGCCACTTTGGAAAATTGCGTGCAGTTTTGGTCTTCCTATCAGAAAGATGTCGTGAAACTTGAAAGGGCTCAGAAAAGATTTACAAGGATGTTGCCAGGGTTGAGGAATTGATTTATAGGGAAAGGTTGAAAAGGATATGGCTGTTTTCTCTGGAGCGTTAGAGGCTGCAGGTTGACCTTATAGATGTTTATAAAATCATGCGGGACATGGATAGTGTAAATAGACAAGATCTTTTCCCTCTTGTTAGGTGACTCCGGAGATAGAGGGCATAGGTTTTGGGTGAGAGGGGAAAGATGTAAAAGAGATCTAAGGGGCAACTTTTTTATGCACCACATGGTGTGTGTATGGAATGAGCTGCCAGAGGAAGTGGTTGAGGCTGGTGCAATTGCAATAATGAAAAGGCATCTGGATGGATATATGGTTGGGAAGGGTTTGGAGGGAAATGGGCCAGGTGCTGGCAAGTGGGACTAGATTAGGTTGGGATATGTGGTTGGCATGGAGGAGTTTGACTGAAGGGTCTGTTTCCATGCTGCACATCTCTATGGCTCTGTTTGCCAGTACCAGACATCAAAGCGTTACCCTTGTTGTCTTTGTCTTGTTCCATATTTATGCTAAATCCATCTATTAGCCCGTCTTCATTTCAAAAGATTTCGCCTAGAATTGCTGTCGGTATCATTGTGCTATTTTGTGCTGATGAGTTTGATTAAATATGATTTGAGAATTTGGTGTTCTCAGCGCCTTTCACTCAATTTATTTCCCAACCAATATTTGAGAGATGAAATCCCCAACTACTCCTGCTCTATTGTTCTAATGTTCAGAAATAACTTAAGCACTGCACTTTTATTCCCTCAGAGGTATTCTGTCTTGGACAGGAAATGTGGCTGCCCATCCAGTTTTCTCAAAATATCTTTTG